>NC_056734.1:448867503-448955003 GCF_019279795.1 Protopterus annectens
AGATCAGATTTCTATTTCTAGTATTTTAAAGTTAAAAGCTCTAAGAAGATGAGCTTGTGTATATACTTTTATTTATATGCAACTTTGATATATAAAAAGGCTTTTTAGGATGTTTTAAATATTTTTTTGCTATATTGTAAATTCAGGGCATATGCAGTATGAAGTAGAATCCGCAATTGATTATTTCTTTAGGGTGTGTATATCAGCTGTTTGTGGATGCAGGAAATGAGGTAATTTAAGTTCAGGATGTTGAATCAGAATTTTATCTGATGAAGTTTCTCAATGAAGGAGACACAAGCTCTTATTTTTATGTTTTTTATCATTTTGTGTTATATAAATAAAATGTTTTTAAATGGTTTATTGTACAAATAGTGGTTGCTTGAACTGTGGTGTCCGCAGTTTACTGGAATAACCATTTCTTTTCTTTTGTTTTGTGGGATTTTCATTTACATCATTGGTTTGTGCTAATAATATCTTGATATTAAAGCTCATGAGGTCAGTTATAATATTTTCAGTGGTTTTGTAGATGGGGCTTATAAGGCTGAAATGTATTTAATTACCTGGGTCAATTGTAAGGCCATCCTTTTGGAGCAGCATCAGCATTGCAGCACCTAACTCATCATTGACAAAACCAATAGGGAGTATAAGGAGTGCATCTGCAAAAATGTTTAACACTATTAATTAAGAAAAAAATCCCATGGAGGAAGAATTTTTGGCCATGGTTGGCACTTTCAGAAAATGATCTTTACAGAAAATTGGGGAGTAATGTATTCAGATCATTCAGGGCTTTGAATTGTATATCAGGCTAAAACTGGCATAGAAATGGTTTGCAAAGATGCTACATACATACAAATATTTCAAGCATGGGCATTAATACCCTTTTAGCCTGCTAATATACCAAAATACTTGTTTCCATAAATAGTGTCCAGGCTGTTCTTAAAAAATATCTAAACTAATACTTGCTATAAATTAATTTTGTAGTCTGTTCCATGCATCATCTGCTCTCTCAGAGAGCCAATTAATACACATCTCATTTTTATGGAATCTTCTACATAGGTTGTCTGATGATTTTCTACTACCTTTTGATAACACCAAATATTCCCTTAGGTAGTTGTCTCTAAATACCCTATACACCTGAATTAGATCTCCTCTTAGATATCTATAAGAGACATGGTATAAGTTCAGATATTTTTGTCTTTCATAATAATTTAAATTGTCACATCCATGGATGCCCTTGGTATATTTCCGCTGTACTCTTTCCAGTTTACTCATGCTTGTTTTCTTATACGGTTTTCATAAAGTTATTCCATAATCAAGTTTCAGTCAAATGTAACTAGCAATGACTTCATCATTTCTGATTTCCTAGACTTTATAAATCTTTTTATACAACCTGTAGTTCTATAAATATCATTAACCAACTGGTTGATATGATTAGAAAAACTCAAAGCTGGATCTCCCCATATAACCAGGTTCTTAAATGAATTTACAGTTTCAATCAGTATGCTGAATGAAATAGTCACCTTTCAGTTTAATCTCATATGCTTAGTTTTTGATGTATTTACCAGCATATTACTCTCCTGTGTCAAAATGGTCAATTTAGTCAAGTACTTTTGCAAACATGCCTTATCTGTAACACATGTAATAAGTTTAACCCAATTTCAGGTCATCTGCACATGGACTGTAGAACACCTCAGATAAACAACTTGGGTCTGAAAGATATAATCTTAACAAGTAAGGGCCTCAGACAGAGCCCTGTGGGATATCCTGACTATAGCCAAATATTTTGCTTGTCCAGTTGCTGTATTGTACTTGTCATGTCCTATTTGTAATCCATGCAGTTATCCATCTTATCAGGAATACATCGGCACCTAGTTCTAGTTTATTGATCAGTGTTTTGTGTATGACCCTGACAAATACTGAAGATAAATCTATGTAAATTACATCACAGCACATTATTTATTTATTTATTTGTAGTTGGTTAACCGGGAAAGTCCATTGGGCCATAGTGAGCACTTTTTCAATGGAGGTCCGGGGAGAAAAGCTTCCAGTACATACAAAATATATTGGCAGTTAATACATTTATATGGAGAATAGCTCCAAGTAAATACAAAATATATTGGCAGTTAATACAATTATTAAAATAAGAAATTGTTTTGAAAACAATCACTGAGATATTACATTTCTTATACAGAATAATTAAGAGATAGATAGGGTTTTAAGGTGAGAGGCGAGGAGACAAAGCTGGCTTTTTCATTAATAGCTGTTAGTATATTGTTATAGAACATCATGTTACAGGTGACAATAGCTCTATTTTCAACATATGCATTCTGATATATGGTTTCAAGTCCCAACCTATCCAGTTCTGACAATGACTTATCTAATATTAACTTCTCCATTATTTTTCCATAACATGAAAGTAAACGTAAGGGTCTATATGAGTCTGGGTTTGTCCAACTCCTCTTTCCCTTAAAACCAGGGTTAATAAGCACATCTCTAATCTTTAGGAATCTCCCCATATTTATATGACCTAGTAAATAATTTGTATAATGGTACTGTAAGTTCTTGTTGAGGTGTTCTCAGGTCATTATTATTAATTCTGTCTCCTCCCTGTGCTTTGTTTGGATCCAGTTTGTGCAGTTCTTTTTCAGTGCAATCTAACTTGATTCCAGTATCTGAGGTTACCTAGATGTCACTAGGATGACTTGTCAATGCTTTTGTGGAGCTAACCTGTTTTGCATAGGATATTATAAATAAAATAGGAAAAATTGGTTGTAGATGGATGGATGGACCTATAAGCTGTTGTGTCTGAGAATAAATTTTAAAATCTACACACACAGTTTATGAATTCGTATGTTTTTACTCCATGCACAGCTTATGTATCTATAAAAAAGGTTTCCTATTACAATCAATATCATTATATAAATTTTCTTCAAATATGTTTTGATCTTGTATCATCCTATGCTTAATTTGTTTGTCCAGCTTATTTATTTCAGTTTTCAAAGTTGTAGTTTGACATCTTTTTCATTCCTTATATTTTTTGTCTCTCACATTAATCAGGTATCTTGTTGCTATGGAAATATATTCCCCTGATGTTGTATGCCTAGATCCAGATGATAAACATTTTTTGATTTTTTGCACTCAAACAATTTCTCTTTCAAAACTTTCCACATTCCATCTGCAGTTTTTCCACTGAACACATCGCTCCAGTTAGTTTTACTTAGTGTCTGTTCTGCTTCCATATAATCTGTAACCTTATGTGCATTGGTTTAGAATTCAGTTTGGCAGAATTATCTAGCAACAAATTAACCTTTAAAACCCCATGATCGCTTCACATAAATGATGGTAAAACTTGACTTGAAATAACAGTAATTTCTTTAGGAACACAAACAATGCCTAGTATGTTCTGTCCCCTGGTAAGTTTTTTTTTTTACAATCTGAAACAATTGCTGTTCCTGAACAAATGTTGTGAATAATTTCCTTACTTATGGTGTTGAATCAATATTATTCCAGTCTGTTTATGACAAATTTAAGTCCCCAGCTAATATTATTCTTCCCTCCAGTGTTTCACGCAAGAAATGTATGAATTCCTCTAGGTTATCAGCACCTGACTTTGGTGGTCTATACACTCTATCAATTGTTACATGTTCCAGGGTTGCTTTTATAGGTTCATATGTGTGTACTAGGCTAATGGCCCTGGAAACTTTACAAGCCTAGACCATAGCTGTGCCCTAGCATTGTGCCGCCCAACGTTAGTTCCCAGTGCCTCTATCAAGTAGAGCCACTGGAGTGATCCCCGGGGTGAACTTTCTATTTCCAATCCACTCATTAAGATCTCTCTTGAAGAGGGCCAGTGAGGTGCTCTGCTTGACATGTATGGGAAGTTGATCCCAGATCATGGGCAGTCTCTGGGTTATTATTATCAGTTACACAGATTATAGTATTACTGGACACGTAATAATCACGGGTCTCATAACTACCTTTAATCCCTTTCATAACACCTCCACCTGATTTTTTGTTAGAATGTACTACGCTAATAGCCCTGGAGCCTTTACAAGCCTAGCCCATAGGATTACCCAGGCATTGTGCCACCTGACCTTAGTTCCAAGTGCCTCTGTCGATTAGAGCCAGTGGATTGATCCCCGGGGTGAACTTTTTATTTCCCATCCACTCGTCAAGATTTCTCTTGAAGAGGACCAGTGAGGTGCCCTGTTTGACATGTATAGGAAGTCTATTCAAAAGCATGGGCAGTCTCTGGGTTATGAATCTGTCCCTCCTGCATGTTCTGTTGGTTGTGGTAATGAGGTTGAGGTCTTTGGAGCATGTGGTGTGGAGGGATTGGGATTTCTTTAGATGTAGAATTTCTAACAGAGTTGGGACAGACATGGCTTTGTAAGTCAAGCAGAGATCGCCTCCAAGTAGGCGATATGAGACAAAGTATAGTTGGAGTTTTTTTGAGTCTGTCCATATAGGACAAGTATTTAAGGCTTGGATCCTCTTTGTGAGATACTTTTGTGGCCTCTCCAGTTGTTGCAGGTATCTAGTGAGGTACATGCCAAATGGGGTATTGTACTCGATGACTGGCCTAATGAGGGACGAGTAGAGGGAGACAATGACCTTTTTTTTCCTGGATGCAAAACCCTTAGTAATGAGATGTGCCACATAGAAGGACTTTCTGACCACAGTGGCAATATGGTGGTCAAAAGAGAGGTTGCTGTCAACCTGTATTCCCAGATCTCTCATAACACCTTCTGTGCTCAGTGGAATACCATCAATGTGGTAATTCATGTGAACCAGGTTTTTCCCAAAGGGGATGATGACACATTTTTTAGCATTGAGCTTAAGACCATGGTTCTGACACCAGGTGGTCTCAGTAAGGCCTTTCTGTAGGATGTCAACATCACTTGGGGAGTTAATAATAGCTCCCAACTTGCAATCATCTGCGAACTTTGTCAGCCAGAGTCCCTTCTTGGTAGGGCTGGACTTCAGAGAAATAGATACCAAACAGGAGAGGACCCAGGACTGAACCCTGTGGGACTCCATGCGTGACTGGTCAGCAATCTGACTTGGAGTCAGCTACTTTCACACTGTGGGTTTTATCTGTGAGCCACTTTGCAACCCACCTAGTGATATAGGGGTTGCTGCCTAGCTTAGTGAGTTTTTCTGTGATTCCTGAGTGGGGAATGGTATCAAAGGCTTTGGCCAGATCAAGGTAGGCTGTATGAACCACCTTGCCTTCATCAACAGCTCTGGTGACTGACTCAAAGAAGCCGACCAGGTTAAACAGGCATGATCTACCTTTCACAAAACCGAACTGTGTGGGATCCAGAGTTTGGAGATTCTCTATATCCTTATTTATTAGGTCCATGATGATGCATTCTATAGCTTTGCATATCAGACTCATCAGGCTAATGGGGTGATAGTTCCCAGGGTGTGAAGCTGCTCCTCCTTTATGGAGAGGGATGACTGTAGCAGTGCGCCATTCAGTAGGGACAAAGCCTGAGGTGAGGCTGTGATTGAACAGGTCACACAGATGAGGTGCCAGTTCAATCGGTAATTCATATAGAACACAGCCGGGGATATATGTCAGGTCCCATAGAAGCTGTATTCTTGGCATTGGACAGTGCTGTTTTAACCTGTGCAGCAGTAATACTGGGTGCCTGACAATCTACTCGTATTATAATTGGTCCTTGGGGAGAGAGAGTGGTAAAGTTGGCACTGAATTTGTTGGCCAGTATTTTGGCAATATCTGTTGGCTTGGTGTAGGAAGTACCATAGTGCAGTAGCTCAGAGCAAATCTGGGTATTGCCATGGAGATTCTTTATATAACTATATAAGGCCTTGTTATTGTCTTAACTATCTGCTGCAATTCTGTTTTCATAGCTAGCTTTAGAGGATTTGATGAGGGATCTCAATTTTTTGCTGAGGCTGATAAGGGAGTTTTTCCAGGCTTGGGACTTCACCTTATTCTGCATCAGTTTCCTCCTTCTGTTGTAGAGTTTGTTTATTACAGGGTCCACCAGATTGGTTTCCTTTTTTTGGAGGCGAGTCTCTTGGTTCTATTGGGTATGGTGAGATCAATGCATTTGTGTATGTTAGTACAGTGCATTGGTGTATGATTTGGTGGTCATGCAACTATTCTCCATTTGCAGCAGCCACCTCTGTTTTTAGGAGCCCAAAGTTAGTTTTGGAGAAGGTTTTCATGGTGGTTACCTTTGTGTGTTGAGTGGGAGGGATGTGGATTTCCAAGGTGATTAGTTTGTGGTCAGATCTAACCACGGAGGAGTTGACTATTCGTGTAGAGCAATGGGTGCCCATGTTAGTAATGACCAGATCAAGGATGGTGCTTCCTCTAGTGGGGGTAACAATGAGCAGGTCCAGGGCATTGGAATTAATGAACTGGAGGAAACATTGGGCAAGTGTATTGGTACACAAGTAGTTTTCCCAGTTAATGGAGGGGTAGTTGAAGTCGCCCAGTATGAGAGTGTTAGGTTGTACCCTAATATTTTGCAGGGTGCTTAGGAACGTGGAGTGTGAGTCTTGGGACATGATTGGGGATTTATAACAGGCTATGACCTAAATTGCTGTCTTACCCAATGTTAGCTGCACATGAAGTATCTCTGATGCTTTATGTTGGGCTACCAGTCTGGAGGTGTGCGCTTCCTTTATGGATATGGAAACACCATCACCTTTGGAGCTTCGGTCCAATTTCTGGGGCTGAAAGGTGTGGAATGAGTTATAGCCTGGTAGTGCAGTTTTGTTTTCTGCTGTCTTGAACCAGGTCTCTGTTACAGCACAAATGTCGATGTTGTCCATTTTAAGGAGTGCTTCAAGTGAGTGCATTTTGAGATTTAGACTTCTAGCGTTGATCAGTATGACCCTCGGATTGCATTTTTTTGTAGCTGTTACAGTGGTAATTTGGTCTTTGGAACACCGACTAAAGAAGGCACTATCAGGGTGGCAAGAGCCTTGGCCAGTATCCAGAAACCCAGGAGTGACAGATCAGGCTATCTCTGGCAAAGCATCGAGGTCTGTCAATCATGTCATCCCAGGCAGACAGATACTGGATCCCCTTAGAATGACATCAGAAACTTAGCCAATTGTTGAAATCAGTCATTTTCTGATTGTACTGTGGTATCATTCTGGGTGATGGTAGGAGGCTGCTCAGGGCTAGGGTCATATCTACCTGGGCTACGTAATCCAAGAGCTTATCCACGTCTCTTTTCATGTAGTTCAGGGAGGTATGTTTCAGGTCATTCACACCCACATGTACAATGAAAGATTTATATTTGTACCTGTTTTTGATGGTTTGAACCCCCACATCTGCTATTTTTTACTTTGGCATGTTACATATGCATGGCTGTGTAATTTTGTGTGCCAGTTTTATCACATGATGTGTCCTTCTAGAGCTGATACATAGCAAACATAGTGCTACACTGACAGTGCCCATTCCATGAAGTACTGAACATGAGGTATGTTGCCATGAAGTGACATAGCAATGCATTCACATATTTGATTTTACCATACCAATAAGTACTTCATAGGTGTACCACAGATGGTGATCATGATCTTGACACATACAATTTTGTGTGTTCTACATAAATCCTTTACACTTCATGATGAAGAGCTTGTCCTCATGGTCGAATGAGATTATAATCGATGCCCTATAGGATCATGGCAGAAATCTTCTATGAAGGATGCATGATATGGTGTGGAGGAAACAAATCTAGACTGACATTGTCAGCATGGTAAATGCTGTGGGCAGGTAGAACATGACTCCAAGAGAATGTCAAAACTGGTGCAGAGATATGAAGCTTCACACAGCTGTCAGTTACTGCAGATGAAAAAGTAATGTCACAGAGGGGGCTATAATTTCCCCAGCTACTTGTACACAGTTGTTTCTGGCATCACACCACCACTTCTATCAGACTCAATATATTCCAGGTGGTGGCACTGTGGTCAGCCTACCTTGGTACTGTGTTATGTCATTTATTGAGCTTCCAGACATATTACTCTTTAGAGGTCATATGTCTCACACATTAACAGCAATTTCATGTCATGTCTTCCACAGCATGCCACACTAGTAGGAGTCGTGTTGTCTCCTCCTCTGATGACCTGTGGGGTAACTGCTCCCCAGTCTGTCATATCATTATACCTCTAAAATTCCTGTGTTTTTGTCATGCTCACATGACGTACATTACAGGACCATCACACTCTGCATAGCCACACACCCAAGACAATCAGATACTTGTTGCATTACTTTGCTGTAGACTGAACGGGTAAATGTGATAGCTAGTCAGCTATGTAACATTATACAAATGTAGTCATATGTCTCGCACATTAACTGCAGTTTCATGTTATGTCTTCCACAGCACATCACACCAGTAAGAGCCGTGTTAATGTCTCTGATGATGGTATGCCAGGTAAGTGTTATCGTTTCTGCCATACCATTCCTGTTCTGTCTTCAGGTTTACTTGTCCTACATTAAGAACCATCACTTGCTGCACAGTCACAGGCAAGATGACCAGGTATAGATAGGATTACATTGCTTGGGAATTGAATGATGTATATTCCTACGTTATTTTGACATGCATCTTCTTATGTGCACATGTATAATGCATGCTTGTCTTTTTGTCTCTGTGTCTGCAGCGCAAGCATCTCCTGCTTCCTCTACATCATGTTCCTTGGTCCAGACACAGGACATGATGGGTTAAAGAGAAAAATCACAGCCAAAGACACACACAGGACATGGTACTTTGGGTTACCTGTTCCAGCCCAGATGGTGACAGTCTTGTTTCCTAAGATATTTCCTCTAAAAGGGAGAACAATGAACCTGGCTAGTCTGCTGGTAGTGGAGCATCAGTTGTTTGTGAAGATGACCTTCTCCAACTGTCCCCACATGATTCTGACACTGCTGGTGAGACAGCTCCAAAAATAACAACTGACATCCAGAAGACAGAACATGCCCAGGTGGCAGTAATGAATGGACATGTTTCTGAAGGTCTATGTTTGCTGTCATGGTGCAGAACTCCATGTGCATCCTCATCAAACTGACATTGTGGCACACCACATCCTTGTGTTTTATAAGATTTGCAGGCAAGGAAAGGTTATGGCAACATGACAGTTTGGCATCATTTGCATGCTCTAGAGATCAAGCTGTCTCAGCTGTTCTTGAGCAGTGCAACAGTATTGGTGGCAAGGTCATATGTACCCTGCCCAGGATGATCAGTATGCCAACATGTACGCAATTTGGTATAAGTATTTAAACTGTAGATATTTTGTATTATTTTTGAAAATTATAAAATTATTGTTTTTAATATGTTTTTGTCATTCTCTGGAGCTTTTCTCCTTAGACTTCCACTGAAAATGGGTACCTACCTGGGAGGAGTTTGCTGGGAATCAAACGTCAATAAATAAATACATGTATTTATTTTATTTGACATTTGTTAACTGGGAGTGTCTGACTGAGCAAAAGACCTTTTTCAGCAGAGGCCCAGAGAGAAAAGCTCCACAATAGCACAAATAACTAATTACAAACAAACAATAATCTAAAGTACATATATGTGATTACAATAAAGTAAGTAAAGCAGTACAAGCTTCCTTGCAGCATTAATCAGACTATGCACAATTTACAAGATGAGTACAGTGAGAAGATGCTGTGACCATGGTATTGTGACACAGGGAAGCCTCTTTATGCACACCCTCCCCATGGCACTCAATTATCCATAGTGCCTATACTCCAACATGTACATACAGCTGCTGTGACCCAACAGACACCTCATGTCACACACCACATGCCACTGCACAGATCCCTATTGTGTCACACCCTACCCAGGGAACCACCACCAGATCTGTTGTACAACATCATGGGGCTTAGATTTCCTCCTCAGGGATGGAAATCCAAGACCACAATGAACCCCCAGTGAGACAGCTTAGTCTATGTCAGTATTACCATGGCCAGTATGCCACATGTCTATATTGTGTGTCAATCTGAACATGTAGCAATGATGACAGCTGTGCTCATCATGACACTGTGCATGTTAGCAGTCTTTGTTAATGTATGATGCCACAGGGATACTACTTTCTATTTGACTCAAACCAGGCCACTGCATTTTAATGTCACATACATTTGTTCATATGTTTAACATTTCATGATACACTGTCATGGCAATATAAGGCCCTTATATTGTGGCATATGTAATTTTTATGACTACACCATATAAATCTCTGCTGCAATTATATTTTTCTACACATCACATACAGTCATGTTGTCACTGGAGATTATGTAATTCATTGCTGATAAACAAATTCCTGTCATTTGCAACAACTAGTTGTACATGTACACATTATACAGCATGTCAGTGTTGCCTAAAACATGTATTTTTGTAGGCACTGCCAATAACTAAACTTCACATCAACATGGTACATGCATTCCATAGTCTAACTGCATAGACTTATACAATTAACAGTCCCAATCACATATGACTCAACATGCATTTAGACTGATATGTGCTTATGTAATTTCTTAACATGCATAATGCCTGCTAATCCTAGCTTGTATGTTTTTTCCTTGTAGTTTTTATTGTTTTTTTTTCTCAAAAATACAATGGTTATGTATGAGTGCACTGTCAACTGTTGCTTTGGTGCATCACCGACTGTTATACTCTGGCTTTATCGGTCCTATGATTCTTGTTTGGAATGCTGTGTTTACTCCTGTATCCTGCATGTCATGTGCAACATGATGTATGTACATTTCAGAGTTTGTCTTGTCAAGGTGTTCAGCCTACAGTATGGCATCAATTTAGGCACACCCTGCCAGTGGTGTGCCATGTGAGTCATGTATTTCTATCAGACTTCAGCTCTGCACCCTTATCCCATTGCTGTGGCCTTCTACTTCCCCCACCCCAACAGTCAACCTCCTGCACATACTGTGCCACACATGCATACACAGACACAGTCACTGATATCCATATATATAATAACTATTTTGTGGCATTTTGTAGTAAAATGGCATTGAGAATATGCGAGGCATACACATACAACTATGTCCACAGTAACTGATGCACCTGTACTATATTCCACAATGTCTAAAAGCTATGTACTTCCTTAAATGTATACTCATAATTATTTTCTGGTTCTTACCACATGATATGTATATGCTGCAGTGGGACACACATTTGATACTTGTATAGTATGTATTATGCTCCTCATGTGCAAGTCACAGATGGGTTACTGTTGCTGTCAAATGCTTTGTTGGTATACCATTACCAATGGGTGCATATTAACATTGCTGTTTATATATGTTTACTTCTACCATGTCATGACGCAAAGTTCTGGGCCAGACATTGACATGTTGCATAAGCCACCGTATATGGCCATTGCTTTAGTCTTCAGTTAATGGATGTACTGTCCCTTGTATCATAATCATTATCTGAATCATGTAATAAATCCTTTTTAGATTACTTGGGTTCTGGAGCTAGATTACAATTTCCCATGACTGTTAGGCCACTGTACTTTGATGAAATCATATTGCGCAACATGGCACCCACAGTGACCATTTATGCAGCCTTTTGTGGTGCTTACTGTAGTGTACCCCTGGAAGTGTCCAGATATCTGAAACATGTAAAACAATCAATCATTCTGTAGTGTTTTGTGTTGCATTCACTCTGCTGAATTAATGGAGTTCTGACTGGTGTCATAAGCCAGGCCTCCAGTGAATAACCACAGTCACATGTTGGTATAAATAGACAGAACATTAGCATGGTTGCATCACACTATGCTATGGGAGCATAGAACACATGTCATATACAAGTATACTTAACACTTAGTAGCCCCTGAGGGATCTCACCATTTTGAACAATGTCCTTAGGGCTTTATCCCTCCGGATAGATGCATCATGCACACTATCAGGGTGTGTTGCTATCAGGTATGATGAGGCTGTTTGCCATACATGCTACCTGGCAATTGAGCCATGGATGTCATCTCTTTCTTTTGAAGTAACTTTGTACACCACTTCCTGAAGGGGCTTTGCTTGGTACATGGGTGGAGTCAATTTACACTAAGGAAATGAGAAAACTGGCTGTGACACAGAACCCTTTCATGGCATCCTGCCATTCATGTGATATTAACAGGAAGCAGAATAACTCATCCCCCTGGGACACATGACTACCAAGGACAGTCCTAATATATGTCTAGCGGGTGTCTAGGACATCCCACAGACAAGTATACCAAGGCTCAGACACATCTTTCTTTCTTCTGAGACTTGGTTACACTGTAGGCTGCATGAAGACAAGTGGGGGCCAAAAAATTCACACACAGCATGGAGCAGTTTTCTGTCTAATGTGTACCTGTCTATTATTTCTTGATCAGAGAACTGGCTTAACTGCATCCTGGCTTACCATCATGCTGGTGCATACATGGACAAATTTGTAGATTGTCCTCTATCATTCCTTGTAGAACCCAACCTTTTGTTGTGCATTGCAAACATAATTCATTACCATAGTTTTTTTTTCCTGTGAAATTCACAGATGAAGTTTGCAATATTGCAATTAGACTGTATTCTTGGGATTGAGCAAATGCTGCTTCCTCAGGATGATTGTCATGATCTATTGGTGCATTACGCCAATAATATTTGGCCACATTATTTTGTCCTTGGCACAAATTTGCTTTGGAGTCAGATGTAAGGATACAGCGAGTACAATTATCATACTCCAAATGTATTAGCATATGCACTGAAGAATCATGTCCACCCTTAGTTATCCAAAGTATCCCTTTAGAGCACTACACTGAGGACAGCTTTCTTTTCTAACATGGGGTTAAGAAACAGTACTGGTTGTACAAAAGAATATCTTGAGGTCAGCAGAGAACAGTAATGCTAGAGTAGCAATATTCATGAATTAATTTTCTTGTGAGCCCACAGAAATGGAAGATAAGGATTTATCATTGTTAGACATGGTTAGCATGCTTTATATCACCTCAGTTTTATTTGAATGGAAATTTTAATATCTGCTCTAAATTCTATGTATGGTTTAACCCAAGTAAAGCACCTGTCATATGGTAAGAATGTAGATTTACAAGAGAAGAAAGATAGTTGTTATGAGCCTGTTAGGATGGTGTTAAGCAAAGCTGAGAAGTTATTATCATGATTTTGACTGTCTTCTTATATTCCTTCAAATTAATAGACATTCTGGTTAAAATGTTTCAAATCAGTTTCACTGTTAATAGTTAATGGTAAGTAACCAGCTGCAGCAGCAATCATCAGAAGCAAAACCGCATGATGGAGTTTTATAACAGATGACAATATCATAGTGTAATTACTTGGTATATACAAGAAGATATATTAGCTTAAGCTTCTGAATGCTTTGAATGCTAAGGATTTCTGCTTTTTAATGCATGAGTTCTACTGGCCATATATCAAATATTATTGATTGTGTAAGTACATTCTCAGTAATACTTACCTCTCATGCAGGCTGAGATTTATACAAAATGATTTAATCTCACAAGGATGACAGTTAAGTGGATTCTGATATATACCAAAGACCAAAGCAGAGACAATATAAGATACGAAGGCAAAAAATGAAACAGAGAAGGTTAAGGAGACATTAAAATGTTTCTGAAAAGTGAGGGATGATGTGGACGACGTGAAGAACTGAAGCACTAGGAAAAGTAACATGACAAAAAGATGGGGAAAAAGTGGTATCTAGAACAAAACTACAGCACCCAAATTAGGGTGAGAAAGTATGACCCACACAAGCCAGCCTGATATATGACCATTGATGAATTATCACTTTTAATAGCAGATTTATTTTTTGCTCTTTGCTGTTTTATGTTTTTGATGTTATTCTGGATTTAATGTTATTTTCTGAAAAAACTAAACTAGAAGTTATTATCTGAAAATGACAACAGTAGTGAAAATGTGAATTAAGGGGAGCAACGAATAACAATAACTTTATTAATGCTAACATTTTATTGTTTGAAAAGTTCTGAGACACAGAATTGAAAAGAAATGGACCCCAACAAAGTTGTCATTTTGACAATCTATCTAAAAATGAACAAGTTGCTTAAACAGGCTAGCTCTTTTCTCAAATTTTGGTCTGTTCCTCAGAAAATTTGTGGCTTTCTTGAAAATCATTGAGGACTGAAGTTACTAAATAATGAAAAACATTTCAGTTTCAGACCTCATAACATTCAGAAAATGCACGCTAATACAAAAAAAATATTTTATCAACTTTCTAAGTTTACAAGAGCAATATTCAAAAATTTTCCCTGTTCTGTGGCCTTTGGCCCCCACCTACCACCCACTATTTTTGGATTTGTGGAGGATTCCTGGGTTAAGAAGTCGAGAGGTACTGATGCATTTAAGTTGAAGGCATAAAAGAGAATTTAGGAAATAAATCAAGTGAAGCAGAATTTAAGAGTGATAAGCTTAAACAGAGGCCTGTATGCATCACCAAATATAGCTCTAGGAGTAAAAGGTTCTGCATGTTCTGCAAAATGATTGGTTAACCTTTTCTGCAGATGATAAAATAAAAAATTAATTGGACCTCCCCTAATATTGTTCTTAAGAGCTACTAGTTCATAGGTTCATAGGTAGGTACTAGGCTATTGGCCTTGGGGCTTATACAAGCCCAGCCAAAAAGGTACTCTGACTTTTGCCACCCAAGAAAATTATTTTCCTGTGCCACTGTCGAGCAGAGCCACAGAGGTGATCCCCAGGGTGAATTTCCTATTTCCCATCCAATCATCAAGATTTTTCTTGAAGAGTGCTAATGAGGAGCTTTGTTTGATGTAGATAGGTAGTTTATTCCAGAGTATGGGACGGGAATCTATCCCTCCAGCATACTCTGTTTATTGTGGTGAAAAGGTTTAGGTCCCTAGAGTGTGTAGCTCGGAGGGATTGGGATTTCGTTAAGTGGAGCATGTCCAACAGCTCTGGGTTTGACATAGCTTTGTATGTTAGGCAGAGATCACCTCTGAGTAGGCGATATGCGACGGAGTAAAGCTGGAGTTTTTTGAGACGATCTGCGTAGGGCCTCTGTTTGAGACTGGTAATCCTCTTTGTGAGGTATTTCTGCGGCCTTTCCAGTTGTTGTAGATGTCTTGTGAGGTACATACCAAAAGGGGTGTTCTACTCTATAATGGGTCTAATGAGTGATGAGTAGAGGGGAACAATGACCTCTTTTTTTCTGGATGAGAAACCTTTTGTGATGAGGTGTGCCACGTAGTAGGATTTCCTGACTACTGTGATGATGTGATTATCAAAGGAGAGACTACTGTCCACCTGTGTCCCAAGGTCTATTATCACACTTTCGGTGTTAAGTATACTACTGCCTATGTTGTAGTTCATGGGTACATTGTTTTTACCAAAGGGGATGACAATACACTTTTTGGCATTGAGCTTGAGGCCATGGCTTTGACACCAGACATCTGTCTCAGTGAGGCCCTTTTGTAGGATGTCCACATCATTAGGAGTTTCGATTATGGCTCCTAGTTTGCAGTCATCTGTGACCTTCATTAGCCAAAGACCTTCTGTGTTAGCCTGTACTTCAGAGAAGTAGATACCAAACAGGAGAGGACCCAGGACTGAACCCTGTGGTACTCCACTTGTCACTGGTCTGAAGTCAGATTTGGAGTCTGCTACTTTCACAGTGTGGGTTCTGTCAGTGAGCCAGTTGGCAACCCATCTTGTGACATAGGGATTTATATCTAGTTTAGTGAGTTTATCTATAATTCCAGAGTGGGGGATGGTGTTGAAAGCCTTGGCAAGATCTAGATAGGCTGTGTGAACCACCTTACCCTTGTCTACGGCTTTGGTGACTGTTTCAAAGAAGTCTATCAGGTTTAGGAGACAAGATCTGCCTTTTACAAACCTGAACTGGGTGGGGTCCAGAGTTTGGAGATTACCAGTGTCATTGTTTATAAGTTCCATGATGATACATTCCATAGCCTTGCAGACCAGGCTCGTCAGGCTAATGGGGCGGTAGTTCCTGGGGTCCGTGGTGGCTCCCCCCTTGTGGAGTGGGATAACCGTCGCTGTGTGCCATTCAGCAGGCACAAAGCCTGAGGTGAGGCTATGATTGAGCATGGTACTTAGGTGGGGTGCCAGTTCATTCTGTAGTTCATGTAGAATGCAGCCTGGGATGTTGTCTGGTCCCATGGATGCTGTGTTCTTGGCTTTGGAGAGTGTGGTTTTTACCTGTGCAGCCGTGATTACAGGAACTTTGCATTCTTCCGGTACAGAGATGAGCTCTTTAGGGGGTAAGAGGGGGGTAAAGTTAGCACTGAACCTATCTGCCAGGATGTTGGCAATATTAGTTGGGTCTGTATATTTAGTGCCATTGTGCTGTAAATCAGAGCAGATCTGAGTGCTGCCATTGAGATTCTTGAAATAGCTATAGAATGCTTTGTGGTTGTCTTTAGAATCAGTGGCAATTTTGTTTTCATAACTAGCTTTGGAGGATTTTATCAGGGATCACAGCTTCTTACTGAGGCTGACCAGGGAGCTCCTCCACTCATGGGATTTTACCCTCTTTTGCAACAGTTTCTTCCTTCTGTTGTACAGTTTGTTTATGGCAGGGGACCACCAGATTGGATTCGTTTTTTTGGAGGATAGTGTCTTGGTTCTGTTTGGTATAGCATGATCCATGCACTCATGTAAGTGCTTGTAAAGTGCAATTGTGTAGGACTCAGTAGTCGTAACTGTATTGTCCATCTGCATGGGTGTCATGAAGTTCACCACTTCTGTCTTAAAAAGCATGAAGTTGGCTTTGGAGAAATTTTTTACCATGGTTTCCTTAATGGGGGTGGGGGCAGGATGTGGATATCTAGGGTAATTAGCTTATGGTCGAATCGGACCAATGATGTGTTGACTTTAGGCGTGGAACACCAGTTACTCATGTTGGTAATGACTAGATCTAGGATATTGTTGCCCCTGGTGGGGGGTGTGGATAAGTTGATCCAGGGCATTGGAGTTTATGAATTCTAGAAAGCGTTGATTGAAGGAGTTGGTACATGAGTAGTTTTCCCAGTTAATGGTGGGGTAGTTGAAATCACACATTATTAGGGTGTTTGGTTGAACCCTAATATTTTCCAGTACATCAAGAAAAGAGGAGTGGGAATCCTGGGGCATGGTGGGTGATCTGTAGCAAGCTACAATTTGGATTGCAGTTTTGCCCAGAGTTAGTTGCACTTGGATAACCTCAGCTGCATTATGCTCATCAACTAACCTGAAGGTGTGGATATCCTTAATGAATATGGACACACCTCCGCCTTTGGTGTTCCAGTCCAGGTTACATGGCCAAAAAGTGTGGTATGAGTTATAGCCTGGTAGTGCAGGGGTGCTCTCTGGAGCCTTGAACCAGGTCTCAGTCACTGCACAGATATCGAGGTTCTCCATTTTAAGGAGTGCCTTGAGTGAGTGCATTTTGAGATTTAGGCTTCTAGCATTGAGTAGCATCACCCTCTGTTTTTGCTTGCCTGTTCCTATTACAGTGGTAAATCTGTCATTTGAACCTTGCCTAAAAAAGGCACTATAGGGGCGGCAAGAACCTTAGCCAGTATCCGGAATCCCACGGCTGACAGGTGCAGGCCATCTCTGGCAAAGCATCATGGTCTGTTGACCATGTCATCCCAGGCAGACAGATACTGGATCCCTTTAGAATGGCACCAGAAGCTTAGACAATTGTTGAAGTCAATCATTTTGTCCTTGTACTGCAGCATCATTCTGGGTAATGGCAGAATGCTACTCAGGCCTAGGGTCATACCTGCCTGGGCTACAAGATCGGAGAACTCTTCCATGTCTCTTTTCATGTAGTCCAGGGAGGTATATCTCAGGTCGTTCACACCAACATGGACAATGACAGATTCATATTTGTACTTGTTGTGGTGACCTGAGTGCGTGGGCTATGTGACGGATCCTGGCAACTGACAGGCAGCTGACAGTAACCTTCTCCTTGTTTAGCCTGGAGAGTGGGACATCAGTGTGCCTGACTATAGAGTCACCTATGACTAGTTTGTTGGGTACGTTGTTTTGCCTTATTGGCTGTGGTTGAGTGGCACACTGAGTCTGCGGGCTATGTGTCATTTGGGTTGTGTTGGGGGGGGGGTTGCTTGCATTTCTGCTTTGGAGGTCTCTGTTGCTTGAGCAGATTATTATTGAGAGCCTCCACAAATGTTTTTGTGTTTCTATGTGTGGATTTTGGTGGTGTAGATTTAGTGAGACTATGTGGTGAGTGTGGTGTGGTGCAAGTGTTTACCTTCTCCTCTTGACTGTCAAGTTCAGTCCTGATTGGAGAGAGCTTTACCTCCAGTTTGGCTAGATAAGTGCATCTGTCACAGGTTGTAGTGTTGGATGGTAGGAGGAGAGGGTTGTCTTTGTACATGAGGCAATTTCTACATTGCCCCAAGATGCCCAGATTCATCAGATAGACAGGAGAGAACACTGGGAGCTGACCCTTGGGCATGCCTGAATAAAAAACAATTTTCTTCTAGATAAGTGAGGAAAGTGAGTACAAGAGCTGTTTTTCTCTAAGCAACTGAGGAAAGTAAGTACCAAAACTGTTTTCCTCTAGGCAATGAGGAAGGTTGAGTGCTGCAGTAATTAGCAGGTTATTTGGTGCTTACAAGTTCTGAACAAGTGCTGATCATGAATAAGCAAATTCAAGTGCTAAAACTAAGAATCTGTATCTGGACTAAACTAGTTACAGGAAAGGGGGGAAACAAGTGCAAATGCAGGCTTTTAGATGAGAAAGTTAAGAGCGATGGAAAAACTGCCCAAATGGCCAATAACTACAATTTCTGGGCCAGAACCACTCCTTATGTGGTAGATAGGTTACCTAGTGCTTACCACTCCCACTGATAAGCTAGAAGGCTTCCCTCCAACACAGAAAGCTTGGGGGGGGGGCGCAGAAGCTTACATACAGTCCTGAATACAGCAAATCTGAATCTGGACTACACTAGTTACAGAAAAGGCATACACACACACACACATATATATATATATATATATATATATATATATATATATATATATATATATACAGAAAAGTAGCTGAAACAGCAGTAAAAACAATTCAAATGCAGTGCAAGCTAGCACACTTGAGTATGTAGCAATGTTAGATAAAACAGTTTAAAAAATGCAATTAAATTAAAAATGACTAAAACAAGTGCAGAAGGAGTCTATTAGCTAGAATGAGGTAAAGAGATGGGACTGGGGGGAGTGTCCCAGATCACATCTACAGTGGGAGCGGGCAACTGCAAAAGCCTCCAAATTTAAACAACAACTCAGGAATAGGGAAATTGGATATGGAAAAACCAACACCTTCAGCAAACATCTGAAAAATTATACAGCGAAGCAAAAATAACAGTGCACAACTCTGAAGTCAGCCAGCAATGATATAAAATTAGTCAAACAACAATTACCAGTACACAACTCTGAAGTGCCAGAAAAATATACCCAGCTCTTTATATCTCCAGATAGTTTGAAGAGCCCTCTGTCAGGACACAGGAAGGCTCCAGCAATAATAGTAAGGGTACGATATTATATAAATGAATTAACAGAATGCAAAGGGTGCACACAGGTGTAGGCATTGCAGCTGATGTCAGTAAATTGATAATAAAGGCACTAACTTATACATCCCAGTACTTGGAGTTAATTGCTTTCTGTACACGTCGAAGTAGGTATGTGGTGTATCTGTCATGCTACTGGTGCAGTGCCCTCTGTGTAGAAAAATGGAGTCCATCTTAGAAGACTCTTGGAATGTTTAAGACATTATTAGAGGTAGAGGTATGAATGCTTTATATATGTATATTCATCTTATGGACCTAGATCATAACTTTATTATTATGATAATTGCCCCATTAATTAAAGATGTTAAAGGTGGAGATTTGTAATGAATTGGTGGTGGTAGAAGCAGGAGACAAAACATGCTTGCTGTAGGTACTACACACTCGTAATGAGCCATTTTAATTGACACAGTTTTAAAGAGAAACTGTTTAATCTGTTATAAATGTAACTGTCTATTTAACAGTGCATTTAGTGAGACAGATTTTTGTGATTTGTTATTAACTCCTGATAAAGCATTTGTTTGCCCATGCATACATTAGGACATTTAAAAGCATGTTTTTTTTTCTTTTATAAATTCATGCTGCTTCGTGTTTATGGTCATGTATCAGGAGAGCTTACATGGAACACCATGGCATATTTTACTTATATAAAACACAAGGGAAAAGATAAGGCATAGATATGCAAACACTGGTTATGGGTGACAGATGTACTACTTGGGACTATAGGAAAGAACTTGAAGAGGAGGCAATAAACAGGTTACGGTCACTGTTGCTAGACAGGAAGATGCATGCATTTTCTTTTGCTTTAATGTCTAGCTTCAAGAGTTAGTACAGAGATAAGTGGTAAGGTAGAAGAGGCATGATACAAGGAGGCATGAAAAAAAGCAATCAAGAACATGAGGACAGAAAAAGCACATGATAACAGTTAACCTCTTGGCATTGCAATGTGGTATCTTCATATGCTGCTCTTGACCCAAGATCATTTAGTGATTCAGAGAATCAAAGAGATGACTGGGTATACAGGCTTCAGCAATTGCTGTCATGTTGACCTACTGAAGGGAGTGAGGGTGGCCTTCCCACTGCAATATCAATTGCTGATGGCAAAGCCAAGGAGAATTTTGCTTATTTGTGAAGACAGACCTAGAAAGGGATGGCAGATGTCACATATGAATGGCTCAGTGGCATAGCAGTTAGCATTGTTGCCTCACAACCAGAGGTTCTCAGGTTCAGTTCTCAGCTGGGGTTCCTTCTGTGCAGAGTCTGCATGTCCTCCCTGTGTTCATGTGGGTTTTCTCTGTGTGCTCTGATTTCCTCCTATGTTACAAAGACATTAATCTGGAATATTTCTACCTGGGCCTCCACTGAAAGTTGGCTCGTTCCAAGTCGGACTTTCCCAGTAAACAAATGTTAAATAAATAAATACTGCAAGCACTGGAGCATGCAGCATGAATGCACTTCTGCATTGTATGCTGGCTATTGGAAGGATATGTAGTGCTGAGGCTTAATTGAGAGCATTGTGGCAGCATTAATGGCATTGTTGAAATGTGATGTATGGTCTCCTCCCACCTCTTGTAATTGTTTAATGAAACTAACCCACTTTGCCAGTAATAGGGTGCTGATAAAACCCCAGTCTGGTGTAGGGTCGAACCAAAGATAACCAGAGATCTGGAGATAGAAAAGAAATACTGGTGAGCAGCAAATGGTCCAGCTGCTCTAAGGGCCCTAAAAAGGCTCAGGTTGAAATGGTGCTGGAAGAAAAGGTCAGTGGGCTAAACAAAATCTGTTAAAGATATATAATATACAAAAAGAATTGCATAGACCTAATCTGACCAAGTTAGAAGAAATGAGTACAAGATACAGATAAATGAAAAGAAAAAAAAATTATTGTAAGAATAGATTGCATTAGTCTTCATAAAGGAAAAAAAGGGGACAATGAGGAACACAGCTATACTGATGGGAATCTAGACACCATTAGAATAGCAGTACATTAGAATAGCAGTGCATAGCCAACAAAACAGAGAAAATAAGAGAAGGAGGAGCTTGAGAGGAATAGGATTTCCATAAAGGTAGATAAAGCACAGAAACCAAATTGATTACCTCTGTACATCCTCAGAAATCCAGCTATTGTCCTAGCATATCCCTTATTTTTTTAAGTTTTTATTTGATTTTATGTATTCCAACAATAATTTAACAATCTGAAACAAAATAAAACAAAACTATATACAGAAGATGGTAACAAGAGTTGTATACACAAAACCATTAGCACTTTTCTAATGAGCAAATTTCTGCCATGCTATGTATCAATGAGTTACATTTCTAGTTCTCATTTTTATGGTCAATAATTCATTTTTACAAACAGATTTGATAAGACAGATAATTTCACTAGTAAAAGGGAGAGTAGTTTTGCATTTCCAGTTTTTAGTTAAAATTTTCCTAGCAATAGCTAGGACAGACCAAAGAAGAGGTATTTAAAATACTGGAATAATGTCTGGGATTGGGGCATTAAACAAAATCAAGGAATCTGTAATAGTACAATTATCTAACCACAATGCTTGGCAAAAGTATTTAAAATCAGTCTGATCTTATGAACCCAATTGGCATCAATGGCTTCACTGCATCTCCAGCATTTGTTTTCTGATTTATATATAACAGCAATTTTGTGGGGTGTTAGAAAACCTCTGTGTAAAAATCTCCATGTATTAGTCTTCCAGTATAGAGAAGACATTGATTTTCCTGCAGATTTTAAGGATAGTTTCTTTTCTCAGAAAATTCTTCTTTATTTTTGTTGAGCAATTCCAGCATGACAGTTCAGGGGGAACAAATTAATTTCTAATAAACTTGTATATGATTGACAAGTATGACTTACCTTTAGATCGTTTATTATTTATATTAGAAAAGAAGTCTAGGAATTTTGGAAAAGTTTTAGTCTGTATGTCTAATGCTATTTTAATTTTGTCTTGAATATATTCCTTACATGTTTGTATTCTAACCAACTACTACTTTCTAGACTGTATCTAGCAATCAGATAATCAGCTGAGTGTATTTGATTCCCATTGAGAAACTGATGCCAATAAATAAAATTACGAGTCTTTAAGTCAGTCATTTACCTTGTATTAAAATATAGTAAGCATCCATTTGTGAAAGCTATAGGAAATATTATTTGTAGATCTTTGATTAGATAATTCAAATTCATAAATCTCTTGAATATGAATAGAACTTGATTTATAAAAGTGTAGAATGTATACTTGTGTTTTTTTATTTAATAAATAGTCTTTTAAAACCAAAAAAGTATTGATATCTAAATTTGTATATGTTTCTATTGCAGATGTGTTATTATCTATTAGTATATTTTCATGTATTGATTTCCAACAGGAAGCATAAGAAGAGTCAAGCCACTGGAGTATTACTTTAATAATTACAGATTTAGAATATAATCAATATTGGAGAAACCAATGTATCCTTCCTCCCACCTTTTGAAGTGCCAGTCTACTACCACTAGTGAGCAGAATGTCCTCAGCAAAAAGTTGAATTTTAGAAGAACATTTTTCATTTATTTTAAACCTTTAATGTTTATGTTAGATCTTATATAGTTAGCAAATGGTTCTATAATGAGTAAAAATAGCAAAGGGGATAAATGGCATCCCTGCTTGGTACCTTTTAAGCTATCAAGGAGCTAGATATAAAGGAGCATACTTTGACAAAAGGAACTGAGTTATCATAAAGTTTTTTAATTAACTTTATGAAATTGATGGAAAAGGTATGTTCATTTAGAACTCTAAAGAAGTATGACCAATTCACAGAGTGCAAAGCTTTATCCATATCTAAACTTATTATGAATAACTCTTTTTTATTTTTGTTTGCCATATCAATCAAAGAAAAGAGTCTTACTGTATTATCTTGAACTTTCATTTTAACTATAAACTCAGTCTGATCTTCATTTACTAAACTAATGAGCATTTGATTTAATATTTTTCTGATATGGTCATGAAAATCTTGCAGTTTATATTTAAAACGGATAGAGGTTTATCAGAAGAACATAGGGGAGGATCCTTATCTGATTTTAAAATGGGTGTAATAAGAGAATATCTCCATGATGGGGATAATATTAGATGTAATCTTGACTTCTACAAACACATTTAATAAAATTTTTAAAATACTATCAGGTAAATGTTTATATAGCTCAGGAATTACCCATTCATACCTGGTACTTTAGTTTTAAGAGTTTTAATTTTGTCTTTTAATTCCTTAGAGGAAAAAAGACTTATCAGTCTTGCTTTCTTGTTCTTTTGATAGTTTATTATGTATGCTTTTGTTAAAAAAAACTTTCCAGTAAGTTGCTGTTACTCAGGTTTGGCTTTGTTTTATTAATGTCTTCATAATATTTGCTGAAACATTTTAATATGTCTTTCAGATCCATAGTTGTAATAGTCCTATTCCCTTCTTTATAAACCATCACTTTGATATAGTTTATTTTATTTATTTATTTTTTTTTATGTAATAGCTGTTCTATGAAGGCTCTTGGAGTTGATTAAATACTACTGTAATTACATTTTTTTGTCGATTGATGGAAATCTTATGATGTAAGATTTCTAGTATTTCTAACTTGGATTTTTCAACTCTGTGCATGCAGCTTTATCATTGGGTTTAAGGTTTAATTTTAATTTATCAATTTCAGCTTGGAGAGCATTTAACTCTTTATCCCAATCATTTCTTTTACAAATATACCTGCTCTTTACTTTACCATATAAGTAAGCTTTTAACATTTCCCATAGTATAACAGCATTGACCTCACCATTATTGTTAAATTCCATAAATTGATATATCTCTTTTAATAACAATTCATTAAAGCCTCTTATTTTAGTTATATATAGCGGGAGTCTTTGGCAAGAAATTAAATTGTTTGGACTTGGTTTAAATATGATAGCATTGTGGTCAGATAAGGAACATGAAACTATTAGTACTGCCTCTGTTTTGGAGTATAATGCATTGGATACCAATACTTTATCAATATTGGTTTGAGTCCCAAATCTTAATGAATAGTGAGTATATTTTAAAGAAACATCTTGTTTTAAATCTGATCTCTTTCTCATATACATTGTATTACTATCATGATTTAAAAGTTTAACTAATGAAGATAGCCTGATTTGTTTAACATTTGTAGTGTCTTTGTTTGATAGGACGCAATTAAAATCAGCAGCTATCAACATTTCTCTTTAGAGGATAGTGTTATAATATCTAAGTATTTCTTAACTGTTTTAAAACCAATCCAAGGGCTCCAGTAGGTATTTATAAGGGTATGCTATTTTTTATCAATTTCTATTACCACCAATCCCAACTTACTATTCTTCTCAGAATAGGAATCCACTATTCTAGGTAGACCTGAATTTTTTTTCCAGAGAATAAGAACACTTCTTCTTATTGAACCAAACTGAGAGCCAATTAAAACTGAATAATCTTTTAACAATCTATTTAAATTTAGTCAATAAATGTGTTTCCTGCAGAAAAACAATGTATGTTTTATATAGAGTTAAATACGTATTTGAACTTCCCCTCTTTAAAGGGTTATTCAACACATTTATATTTAATGAAAGGCATTTATATGCTGGTATCTACTGGGACAATAGGTATAAACAGTACTAAGAAATTATTTAGTGCATTAAGCATTACGCTAACAAAAGAACAACTTGTTATGGAGAAACACAATAATGATGTGAAAAATACAGAATTAAAGACATTTTAACCTTCAACATGGAATACAATATTCCAGGCTTGATGAAAAGTTCATACAAGCCACTTACTAACAACACCATAACACAACCAATCACATTCTTGCTGCTACTTCTATGTACATAAACTTACATTTTCTAAATAAATATTTTACATTTTCTAAGAAGACATTAAATTACTAGAAAACAAATAAAAAAACTACACATGGTTTTCAAAACTAGATCCTAGTCTTGACTACAAATAAATTTCACTATTATAGATCTTGGATTTAAAAGTTTTTTGCTTGGTGTCACTACAGGCAAAGATCTATTAACCTTCTCTATACCAAATGATAGGTCTTCAGGAAGGTTAAATGTTTTAGGGATCCAGTTGGATAAGAAGTCATACCATGATATGTCCTTCTAGTTTCTCAGGGACTCCATAAATCTGGTTCTTCCTCCTCACCCTTTTCTCCAGGTCATTAATTGTTTCCAAGAACTTATTGTTTTGTTGAAGAATAAAATCAATGTTATGTTCTCTTGCTGTAAGTCTGCTGTCTATGTCAGTGTTGAATCCTTCATAGCAGATATCTGGAATTTCTGTTGTTTCACTACGTATTTGATTAATTCAATCTGCTTTGTACAATCTTCTTGTATTCTGTCCACTTTGGAAACCAGTTTATCTAGTTTTAAGTATAGGTCTTATATAGTACAAAGAATAGATTGTAACTCTTTCTTAACTGAATTTTCTTGTGAAACTACTTTAGAGTAGTTTATCTTCCTTTGGTAAATTTTATCTTGAAGTTTTGACAGGAAAATATTTGAAATGTAAATAATTTTTTCCACCAAAATAGCCCAAGAAATTTTCAACATGATATTTCAGCTTATTTGAATGATTTTTTTATGAAAACGATAATTTAATCCCATCAAAAATGATGTATAGGAGAAGCAGAGCAAAATTCCTGTGCTGCTAATTGCTTGCCATCTTGGCCATGCCCTGCTTATCAGGTGTTTTAGTAGATCATTGATAATTCTAAAAGTACTTAGAGATTGGAAACTAATATGTGTGGTGCCATTGCAAATAGGGGAGCAGGAAAATCCCGGCTACTAGAAGTCTGTTAGCCTAACAGAAGTGACAAGATATGTCATAGACAGATTCTAGTGGGAAGTATTGGTCACTTTTCTAGAGGACAATTTTCTCCAGGACCACAACAAACATGCCATTATGGCAAGAAGAAACTGTCAGTCATACCTCATTCAGTTTTATGACTGGGATACAGAAGAACATGACAGGGGAGTATTGGCAGATATTTTCAAGCTGGATCTTACCAAAGAGTTCATCTTGGTTCTACACAAGCAGCTGCTACAAAGCATGAAGGATTATAGCTAGGATTAAGTGAAGGAGTTAGACTAGTCCTGTGCTTAATGCACATACTTAATTGATAAAGCCAAAATGTTTTGAAATTTCAAAATGAAATGTTTTCATAAATGAACCAGTTAATCATATGAGTGCCAACACCCTTGCAAAAAATAAGTCTGGATTGGAAGACCGTCACAAAATATGTGTAATAAGTGTGCTTATGAACTTCTTATCCACTAGTTTTTTTAAAAAAAATGACTGATTTTTCCTCAGATTAATGGGGGTATGGATAATTTACAGCCGTAACCATCTGCAATAGACCACCCAAGATAGCTACTACAGATAGAGAAGTACCATTTTTAAAGTTAATTTTAGCTTATTCTAATACATTATGTGATGATAATTGGTATGGGATCTATTCTGGGGAAGGTACCATGAGCAGTTGCATGTGACTGTTACTTGATTTTTTTGTGGATGTACACTATCATGTGCATAACATAATTTTGTTTTAAATTTCTTCCATACCCTTGCTGTTATCTCACCTTTTATTATAAACAATTTCATTAAACCTTCCCCAACAATGTCTATGACACTGATATGACTGTGTAACCAAGATTAATACTTTTGCAACCTGTTATATTATTCTAACAACCACAAATCAAATTATTTTCAGTAAAGTTTTCTATCATTAAAATGCCCTACTGCATCAGCTAACATTTCCCAATTTTTTTTTGCTTTAGTGTTCTCCTGACAGTCTTTATGGAAACAGACTCCTCTGTTTTTAACATTTTAACTCATCTCACATTTGAACAGACTTTTCTAATGAGGAATCTCTAACAATATCCCACTTTTCCAGTTCATAACATTTTCTTTTTTTCTGCATAAAATAATTGCTATTAAATAATTTTCTACAACCTTCCATCTGCTGTTAAGTGTAATACTTATATGAAATATTTTCATATCAAACAACAATTCTATAATGGTGTCACATTTTCTATAACTTCTATTTCTTAGTGTATTCATATGAAAATTCATCTTCACGTCTTGTTACCTTTCTTCCATCTAATTCTTCAAAAATAACCTTTCATAATTCCTATTTAACAATTTCTGTAACAGTCATTCTTCATCAAAACCTATTTAAATTCCATTCTTGTATTATAATATCTCATTCTCTTTTACCTCGATTTCTTACTGTGTTAATTTGAAAATTCATCTTGTTTACTTAACTTGTGAAAACTTCTTAAAATGTATAATTCCCTCTTAATAATTTTAGTAACATTCATTCTTTATTAAAGACTACTTTATCATTCTCAGGTATAAGAAACTCAAAAATACTATGATGTATCCAATTTAATGATCCCTTTCTTCTTGTATGTAATAGTCATGCACTATTAAAGTCAGTTACATTCTTCATGCTATTGAATAAAATGACACCCGTCAGTTCTGTTCCTATTTTTCTATGTATTGCTGTACTTATTTGTATTAATTCATTTTCACATTATTTTATTTAATTGTATGAACTTTTCCTTGTAAGCCATGTTGTACCCTCTCCATATATTAGCTATTCTTTTTTCATGCCATGCAATATTTACATCATTCCATGGTTACTACACATCTTCAAAACTTTATTCCAAAATCTTTATTTCACACTCCATCATATACCCATTTTTGTTGCTTATTAAACTTATAAAGTATTACATTACTCCTTGATAAATTGCAGCACAGCTGGCTATACTTCTTAAATCATTGTCATTTTCCTTAATGCTTTTCTCTTTTTCAACATTAATAATATCACCTGCATATGAGAAACAGTTTATAATAATTAAACCGTCTGTTTCTTTTCATTCAATTCCTACTATTTTTATACATTCTATTATCACCATGTTTTAACTAAACCAAATGAAAAGTCTGAAATCATACCCTTACTTTATACTATTGCACATTTTACACCCTTTCCTAAAAAATGTATTCATGATGACATCATTAAAGTGGAATAAATCTTTTATGACTCCCTTAGCTCCCCCTAAACTGTACTCTTTTAATATTCTTAATAGTCCATTATTTGTTTAATATCTCTTGCTAGTAGTAGTAATTTCTGCAAATTTTTGCTCTAGTAATACCATGTGCCTCACCTTCAACTTCATTAAATTCACTAAATGTAATTGGCACTTAAATAATATACTATATGTTATGCTTGCCATAGCTCTAGACCTTCAGATGTTCCTTCTTTTCCTCTTCCAAATAAATTTGATGACACTTACATAAATATTTTCTCTTTTCTTTCTCCTTTTCTACCTTAAAACTTCTCTTAGAATATTAAACAGGCAATCATCAACAGTTTAATAGGACACAGATGTCAACTCATCTATTCATGGTGCTCTCCCAATGTTGACCATCTTTAACATTTTTTGTATTACTGTTACCATGCTGTCTTCTTCTAAAACATTAATCTGCTCTCCTTCCACCTTTTAACATCTCATTCTCCCTTTTCCTCCACATATTACCTTTACATTAGATTTTAAAATAATTTTCAACCTTTGTCACATTATCTGTAGACTTTGATATATTATCTATCAGTTAACACCCCAATATACAGCAAATTCTATTACCGTATATTCCAAGCAATGGATTTGCCTCTTCCCTTTTCCATTTACTATATAGTTTTCCTTATAGACAGTTCATTCCACTTCAGTTCATTCCTTGTTGCAAATGTTTTTACATTTAAAAGTGTATTCTAGAGATGTGCAAATCTGAAATATACTGACAATAATTCCTTATACCATTATTTTTATGATACTGACTTAACAAATAAAGATTTTTCTGTTTCACTTAGCCATCCTGTGATGTAAGGTTTAAAGCCCTGACTATGACCCAGGCAACCCAGGTTCTATTAGTAGCTCAAGTGACTAATGGAGCAACAAGGATGGATGGGTGTAGCTATTCAAAGGGAGGGCAGCAACATGCATATTTCCTGTGATGATCCTTGGTGGAGGCTGGGGGCATCATTTGGAGGAGGCATACTCCAAAGATGAAGTGTGGTGATGGACCTGACTGAGCTGCTGCAGAGGTGGGGAGATGTGTCAAATATCCCCACTGCATGCCAACCCTCAGATGCTACAGTGTAACCATGAAGAGGGTGTAGAGTGGGTATGACATTTAAGGAAAAACAACAGATGTATGCAGAGTCAGCAGGGCCCACATGGTGTGCTTAAGATCCACAACCATCTACAGTCTGGGGGGGGGTTACCAACATTGTCTGATAGACCCAGTGTGGACATGGAGCCTGGTATACATAGCCAGTATAGTGCTGTAAGGGGACCACAAAAAAATTCTGTTTCCTTTGTCTGCCCACCAGCATTCCTCTCAATCCTTGTAGGTCTCTTTTGTATGTGATCATTCCATAGCCTTCTCAGATACAACATGATGCCCTACATCTGAATAAATCTACCCTCTACTTGAAGATGTACTTTACCTATATATCTCGTCTCCTCTTTGGCTCACACCTACAAGAGTAAAGCCTTATGATCATACAATTCTAGTTTACAATTGTAAGAACATACATGAGACTGAATGTGAACAGAAAAAAATAACTAGTTTTGTCTGCATTGCCACTCTGTTCAGTAACACATATGTCAGATCTTTCCACAATCTGCTTTACTACTTTTTCCTCTAGTTCTTCATTGTCTATTCTAGAATTTAGTTTAAATCAACATCTCTTGCACATATCATTGTATTTTTTTAGATAACTCTCTAACACTTAAAAAGTCACAACTTCCTTACTTTATTTTATTGGTGCATGAGCATTATTACACATTCAAATAATTATTCATTTCTAGTAAGCATCCAGAAGTAAGTCTACCTACAATGGTCACAGTGTATTCCTTTATATCTTTAAAATGTACAGCTTTTTCAAAAATGACAGCTAGCCCTGAGCATTTCTTGTAATTAGAGGGCCATAAAAATGCTACCCCTCCCTTGCAGAGAACTTCTACTTTATTTCTTTCATACTTCTGGAATAATTTAAACATCTTGCAAGAAAAAATTCCATCTATGCTTCCTTAAACACTGTACTATTGGAAATCTTTTGATCAGACTCTTTATATATTTAATGGTTAAAGCCAATACTTTACATTTGTCCCTGTTTTATTATTTTTGTATATTTTCTGTGGTTTCACATTCCCTTTCTTTTTCCTCAAAACCTTTTAAGTACTCCTATATAGACCAGGAAACTTACACTGCCTCAAACTCACAGGCACAACACTTCTTATACTTTAAGACAAACACATTAGAACAGATGGTGCACACTTCCACCAGAGAGTCAAGCATATTAGATCTGGTGCTCACCATCTTGGGAGAGCATTGAGCCCCACCCCCCCACACACGCACACTGAGTGTCCATCACTAGTAAGGTCAGACCACAAAACTGCCTCCTTTGAATTAAAAATGAACCTGGAAAACACAGGTAAACCAATAACAGTTAGGAACTGTTCTAAGGCAATGACAATTTGTCAAAATTCAATATTTCCTCCTAACCCAGAGACCACAGCTATCTATGTAGGATTATTCACAGAGTCCCTATACAAACGTGAATGGCTGCATAGAGGTTGCCATAGCTACCAGAATTAAACATGATATAAACACTAAAAACAAACCCCACTAGTAGAATCCTCACCTAAACAAGGTATATACAAGAAAGAAAATCATGGCCAAAATCAGGAAGAGCAACTCCCTTAAAGATAAGTGCTCTGTTAAATGACTAAACAAGAAACTAAGCAGTCTATTTAAGTCCAACAAGGCAAACTACAAGGTCAGAATAGCCTCACAGGCTAAGGGTAATGACAAGGCCTTTTTCAGCTATGTCAAGAACCTTAGAGGTAAGCCTGTGTGCTGAAATTGTGGTGAATGGTACCACCTTCCCTGATAAGGGTGAGAAAGCAGATCTACTGATTGATAAATTAAGCAAAGATTTCACTATCTACTCTACCCCAGCTCTGCCAGAAGAAATCTTCTCAAATACACTTTTCCCAAGTATTATCAGGGACCAGGTGCTGGAAGCGCTCACTAAAGCCAAGGACACCATCTCTATGGGTCATAACAACATCCCTTGTTACTGCTTGTACAGTCTAAAATATGACTTATCAGGACTACTTGAAGTACTCTTCAACTACAACCTCAAAACAGGCTACGTTCCAAGTGAATGAAGGGTTTCAGTAGTCATTCATCTCTACAATGGCAGACCATTGACTGGCACAGAGAACTACAAACCTATCAGTCTAATGAGCCTAATATGCAAAAGCATGGAGTGAATTATCATGGAAATGATAAACAAGGATATTGGCAACTTACAGACAGTGGACCCATCCCAATTTGGCTTTGTTCAGGGGAAGTTTTACCTACTTAAACTGGTAGACTTCTTTGAGGGGGTAAACAATGCAGTGGAGATGGGTAAAACAATGTATGTTGCATATCTTGATCTGACCAAGGCATTCAATACAGTATCCCAATCAAGCATTTTTGACAAGTTCTCAGAGCTAGGCATAAACTTGCTGAATTGCCAGCTTGCTCACAGACAAAAAACGAAAAGTCAAGATCAGTGAGATTACCTCCACAACTAGCAGAGTATCCGAAGGTTCTGTGCTAGGCTCGCCCTTGTTTGACAATAACTTCAGTCTAGGCTAATGTTCAAGGCCTCTGGTTAACCAAGTTTGCAGATGACTGCAAACTGGGAGCTATTATAGACTCCTCCAAGACACCAACATCTTGCAAGAGTGTTTAACACAGGCAAATGACTGGTGCCAAAGACATGACCTAAAACTCAGTGGTAAAAAATGCATTACAATGCCCTCCCAATCAATCTAAGTTAATGAATCCATCAATCAATCACCTCTAAGAGTTGACCAAGTAGTAAAGGGTCTGGGAACATATTTAGACTGTAATCTGGCCCTTGACCAACACATAGCTAAGATAGTAAGAAAATCACTCTATGTCACCCAACTCATAAGTACAGGTATAGACTCCAGGTCCAAGGAAGTTATAGTATTATACTTGTCCCTTAGTCAGACCTATTATTGAATACAATGTCCCATTTGGCATGTACTTAAGCAAATATTTGCAACAGGTGGAACACCCATAAAGGTTTCTCACCAGGAGAACTCAGGGCATGGAAACCCTGTCCTACACTAATCTTCTAAAGGCTCTGTCTCTTTATTCAATCTCCTACAGGCTGCTTAGAGGGTATCTTGCCCTGTCTTTCACAGCTTCTTCAGACCCAGCCCTAATGGATCTGTTGTACATGTGCAAAACAAACAGTACCAGAAGCACTGGATCCAGGGATCTAAACTTCGCTTTTGACATAAACAGATGTACTGGAGAGACAGATATGTATCCAAAATAATCCCTGCACTATAGAATAGTCTCCCAGGCCATGTAAAACAGTGTTTATCCCTGACCCTATTCAAACAAAATCTTAACAATTGGATGGGAAATTATAAACATAACCCCATCTATCTCCCAATGTCCCTTATGTACAGAAGTCATCAATAAGAAAAGTATCATCCTAAATAACACCTGCCCCATAAATTCCTTAGTTACCGCCCTGTTTACTCCCCCCCTGTATAGACACCCAGGGTCCTCAGGATCCAAATGTGTTTTGGTTGAGTGGTTAGGCTTGTAAGGGGCTTAATGGCTGTTAGCCTAGTAACAATCTATGAACCTATTTTGTAACGAAATATCAAAATTCACTTTATGACTGCTCCTCCTGTAGTCTTGATACAGCATCAAGCTTCACAGCAGTACCAAACCAATCTGCTCACAAATTGTTTTTCATTTGCTTGATTCCTTGAGGCCAGGTGGTCATATCTCTCAACCTGGAAACCTCAAAAATCTGGACAAGGGCCATGAAAAATAGGTACAAATCTGTATGCTGATTAACATCTAATTTGCGTACATAATTACGTAACCCCATCCACTCCAATGGAATTGTGGGATACCAACTTTCGAACACAAACTGAAGAACAGAAAACCAAAATATGGCACCAGAGTCCCCCTGCAGCCATTCCAATGTCCCATTAACTGGCTATTTCGCCCCATTTACCATAAACACTAATGCTTGCATACTGCTTTACTTCTACAATGATTATTTGGATTTTATTTTTACATTTTGCAGCACATCAATGCACAAACACCAACAGACATCTGATAAACAAAGCAATACTGTCTCACAATGAAAGTAGACTTAGCATTACAGCTTCTCTGCCCTTGAAACTCACATTCATTGAGACAGCATTGAAACCTGCACAACATCCAAAGAAAATGCATCTGGCCAGTAGTGGATAAAGATTACCTTTGATCTGTTTTCAAATCATTGGCCTCTTGCACACAAAACAAGAAACATACATGTGTTATTTTCTTTGATACACCTACCTGAACATTTTTCCAGTAGGCTGTACTGTAGGCAATGAAAGAAAATGCATGAACCAATATTTACAAAACTGCCCAATTCAGAACCTTTCCATCATAAAAGAATACTTCCACACCCAGACTATAAACAGAATAACAGTAGTGTAAAGCCATAGGCATATTGCACAGCTTCTCACACTTATTTTCAATTTCAGTTTTTTTTGGGGGGAGGGGCAAAAGGTAAAAAAACAGGGACACATTTTAAACATTGCTTGTATAATTTTGGAAATTTGCTAGAATAAAATGTGTTACCACAATGCAAGTTACTGGGAAGTCTTGAACCCAGAACACTATACACTACAGTCAGTGCAACATACCACTATGCTAAATCAGCAGGTTAAACAATAGGAAGAGTGAAACTTAATGGCTATCATTTAGTGAATTCAGTTCTCACTTCTCACCATAGCTGTCAACCTCTTAGAACAAAAAAGAAAAAATCTGGGCAAAGCTGAGAAATGGTGGTGGCTAGGGACTGTAGGGCTCTTTTTACCCTGTACCAAAGGTACAGGGTTTGAGCCTAAATACCTCTAGCCACCAGGTGTATTACAAGTGCATAGTGTTTAGAAGTTGTAATCATTACACAAATAAAGGGGGTATGCGATTAGTCTCAGTCTCAGAAGTCTGGCTACTAAGGAAAACAATCAATATGATTACCAAGAAAAATTAATAAATTTTCAAGAAAAGCAGACCAAGCTACAGGAAAACAGTGTGTATAACTTTTATGTAACTCTAAGTTGAGAAAACTTACCACTAAATTATTCATATTTGTGCTACTGTGGTGCAGCCCACTAAGGCATCACACTTTTGCTTCAGTTTATGTATCACCGTTACTGTTTTCATCAACCTACTTTACAATGTTAGGTAATACAAATGGTAACCTAAGACTCATCTCATTAAAAGTAATAAACCAAAACAGCACCAAAAAAGATGCAAGAGCAGGATACCCAGGAATGGTTTTTAACATAGTTACAGTTTAATAGTCGCTGTTCTTAAAAACTTCGGCAGAAAAGATGCAAGAGCAGGACACCCAGGAATGGTTTTTAACAGTCACAGTTTAATAGTCGCTGTTCATAAAAACTTTGTGTAGCACAACACTCATACTAAGTTAAATAGGACTTGAACAGAATAGCAATCATACTACGTTAACCGGGAAATCAGTAGAATTTGAACATCTTTAACTGGTATGTAGTACACAGAGCACTGTGATTACACACACACCCTTTGATCCTTACCTAAAGCAAAGTCCCGGCGGCAGCAGATTTAAAGCCAGTTTCAGTCCTTGCAAAGCATTCTTCCCAAGTCACAGTTTCTGTCCACAGAAGCTAAACAGTTTCTGGATGCAAAGCTGTTTAAAGCAAAGTCCCAAACTAAGAATCCAGTCAAAGCAATGCATGTTAAAGCAAAGTCCCGAACTTGACAAAGCAAAGTCCGATTCTTTCAAATTAATTTCCCACCTGCTCGCAACCAGACGGAAATTATGACGTGAGCTCCTTGAGCTCGATTCTGACTGTCTGGTAGTGCTGACAGAGCTGACATCATCGCGCACATGAAGATGTCAGCTCCGACAGCATGAAAATTAAAAAAATTAAAAAAAACAAAAGCAAAGAAATCGGAAATGAAGGGGTGCCACTCAGGAATTGTGGCACCCCTTCATTTGGACCCCAAAACTTGGTAAAATCTGAGTAATTTGGGACAGTTGGGAGGTATGCAGGTGGTATGTGTGTTTGAGTTCAAATGTGAGAGCGTGTGTGTGTGTGTGTGTGTGTGTGTGTGTGTGTGTGTGTGTGTGTGTGTGTGTGTGTGTGTGTGTGTGTGTATGAATGACTGAGGGGAGATGCCTATACCTACACAATGTTGCCAAAGCTGTTAACCACCTTGACAAGCAGATCACCAATGATCTGCACATTACTGTAGTAACTGTGATTAAGAGACATGAAACGTAGCCAATAATAAGGTCTTTCCTCACTGTGGCGATGTCTCTGAATCTCAAAATACTGCATTTCGGGAACTGGGTATTTTTAGCTTGAGCCATTTGGCCACCCTTTTCATGGGTAAGAAACAATACCCTACATTGCTCTGAACCTATTCATAATGATGCCTCCTGCTCTGATCCAAAAGACCTTGCCAGTATCTATTATATATTATATTTTATTTTTACCACTGTTTTTCAATGTTTGTAAGAAGGAAGGGATAGCCTGTAGAAAAGAAGGTTTACTTTACTTTATATTTTGTTGTTTTGCGTTTAATTTCCACTGCTGGTTGTTAGAAAGGGATAGGTTTTAGACAGGCAGGCTCTAGCCATCTCAAGGGGCCTATAAAATCATGCAGATTGCAGAGATGACAATCCAGAGCTTATCTAAACAATCGTATCTTGGTTTGTGATTTACTGTGGAGTTGGCTGGTAAAAGAAGTTTTATTTGAATTTATATTTTATTGTTACCACTGTACTTCACTGTTTGTAGGAAGAAAGGGATAGCTTGTAGACAAGAAGACTTACTTTGATTTATATTTTGTTGTTTTACCTTTAATTTCTACTGTTGATTATTAGAAAGGGATAGGTTTTAGACAGGCAAGCTCAAAGCATTCTAAGGGGCCATCCAGAGCTTACATAAACAATCCTATCTTGGTTTGTGATTTTTTTTAACTTTACTGTTAAAAAGAAGTGCAACTGTCAGTAATAGTGTGCCAAAGCTACTGCCTGCATTAACACACAATGTAAAGGAATTACAGCTTTTGTTTGACTTTCAGAATTTGTACAGTCAGAGCAACTTTTTAGTGTTTAGTTTTATATTGCTTGTGTTTTTTCAAAAAAGTTGATTAAGTTCTTTTTGAATTTTGTGGTTACTCATTTTGTATATGTATTTTTAAAGGTAACACCTGATAATACTGATAATCTGTGTTCTTCTTGCCAAAAGTTGGATGATTTGCTTACCATTATTATAAGTAAATCTAGACTTACTGATGATGAATGCATATATTAATGACTGGACTGATGAGATACATAATGGCAGGCAGAAAGCAAATAGAACACATTTAGGAAATTATGCTTCTATTGTAAGGTTCATTCAACCCCTATGAATCAAGGCAATGCCCCTGACAACTTTGGAATTCTGGATGCAAGTATTCTGCAATTTGAGGATTCAGAGTGTTTAGAAGGAAACAAAAAAGAAAAAAACAAAGAAGTTCACAACAAATAATAAGGAAGAACAAGAAACTGATGAATGTCTGTAAACTAAAGAGAATATGCATTAAAACGAACAATGCTTTGTTATATAATACACAGATTGCAGGCTATGATAAGATGTCTCTATCAGAAAACATTCAGTCTACAGAAAAAAAGGCATAATTTTTCAAAAAGAGAAAGTAGAAAAATGAGGCAAGGGACAAGTGAAAAGGAATAAATCAAAATTGAATATGGAAGGACTGAAGAACATTACTGTAAGAAAAAAGAAGAGAAAGACAGTGGTTAACTACATGGCTCAAGCTGTGAGTGTAAAAAGCCAGCTGGATGAGATTTGTATACTTGCAAATTTAATACACAATGAAAATAATCAGATTAATAAGACTAATGGTGATGAAGATCATTCCATTGTAATAACTGATAGAGCAGATATTACTGTATTAGATGATGATTCTTTATGTCTGGTCAGAAAAGATATTCATGTAATTAGAGATCCAATCATTAGAGGAACTGATACATACATTTGCAGAGAAGATGATGAACATCCAATAGTATTATGCTTGTCAGGAGCAAAAATAGAAGATGTGAGACAAATCCTCGAATGCCTTAATGTAAGGAAGTACAGGTCTGTTTTTATTCATGTAGGTACAAATGATCTCATCTGCAAGGACTCTCTTATGGGTAGTATGGAACTGACAGCCCTCTTAGATAGTATAGCTTGTGCTGGTTTTAGGACATAGTTTTCACAAATCACATATAGAAAGGATTGTCAGGCCACTGTGAATGAAAAGATTTTTGGGGTAAATACCTACATGGAAAATATGTTCCATTTTAAAAATTGGAAATGTGCAATGCATCCAAGCCTAGTTTGGGGCACACATATTTAAACAGGATGGCATGCATTTGTCAAGATCAGGGAAGAAAATTTTTGCAGCAGATATTTTGCAATATTTGACAAATACTAGGCATGATTTTTGCCAGGTCGAAAATTTAACAGTTCACAGATAGCAACATCTCATGCATCTCTGATGATTGTTAATGCTAGGATCAATAATAATAAAGTTCTTTTTATTGGAAAATGTTCTACATTTCCACAAGATTATGTTATTGTTTGTGAAACATGGTTAAAGAACAATGACTGGAAATCAATTTTGTCAGGGTATACATGTTTTTACTGTAACAGACATTCTAACAAAAAATCAGGTGGAGGTGTTATGAAAGGGATTAAAGGTAGTTATGAGACCCGTGATTATTACGTGTCCAGTAATACTATAATCTGTGTAACTGATAATAATAACCCAGAGACTGCCCATGATCTGGGATCAACTTCCCATACATGTCAAGCAGAGCACCTCACTGGCCCTCTTCAAGAGAGATCTTAATGAGTGGATTGGAAATAGAAAGTTCACCCCGGGGATCACTCCAGTGGCTCTACTTGATAGAGGCACTGGGAACTAACGTTGGGCGGCACAATGCTAGGGCACAGCTATGGTCTAGGCTTGTAAAGTTTCCAGGGCCATTAGCCTAGTACACACATATGAACCTATAAAAGCAACCCTGGAACATGTAACAATTGATAGAGTGTATAGACCACCAAAGTCAGGTGCTGATAACCTAGAGGAATTCATACATTTCTTGCGTGAAACACTGGAGGGAAGAATAATATTAGCTGGGGACTCAAATTTGTCATAAACAGACTGGAATAATATTGATTCAACACCATAAGTAAGGAAATTATTCACAACATTTGTTCAGGAACAGCAATTGTTTCAGATTGTAAAAAAAAAAACTTACCAGGGGACAGAACATACTAGGCATTGTTTGTATTCCTAAAGAAATTACTGTTATTTCAAGTCAAGTTTTACCATCATTTATGTGAAGCGATCATGGGGTTTTAAAGGTTAATTTGTTGCTAGATAATTCTGCCAAACTGAATTCTAAGCCAATGCACATAAGGTTACAGATTATATGGAAGCAGAACAGACACTAAGTAAAACTAACTGGAGCGATGTGTTCAGTGGAAAAACTGCAGATGGAATGTGGAAAGTTTTGAAAGAGAAATTGTTTGAGTGCAAAAAATCAAAAAAATGTTTATCATCTGGATCTAGGCATACAACATCAGGGGAATATATTTCCATAGCAACAAGATACCTGATTAATGTGAGAGACAAAAAATATAAGGAATGAAAGAGATGTCAAACTACAACTTTGAAAACTGAAATAAATAAGCTGGACAAACAAATTAAGCATAGGGTGATACAAGATCAAAACATATTTGAAGAAAATTTATATAATGATATTGATTGTAATAGGAACCCTTTTTTATAGATACATAAGCTGTGCATGGAGTAAAAACATACAAATTCATAAACTGTGTGTGTAGATTTTAAAATTTATTCTCAGACACAACAGATTATAGGTCCATCCATCCATCTACAACCAATTTTTCCTATTTTATTTATAATATCCTATGCAAAACAGCTTAGCTCCACAAAAGCATTGATAAGTCATCCTAGTGACATCTAGGTAACCTCAGATACTGGAATCAAATTAGATTATACTGAAAAAGAACTGCACAAACTGGATCTAAACAAAGCACAGGGAGGAGACAGAATTAATAATAATGACCTGAGAACACCTCAACAAGAACTTACAGTACCATTATACAAATTATTTACTAGGTCATATAAATATGGGGAGATTCCTAAAGATTAGAGATGTGCTTATTAACCCTGGTTTTAAGGGAAAGAGGAGTTGGACAAACCCAGACTCATATAGACCCTTACGTTTACTTTCATGTTATGGAAAAATAATGGAGAAGTTAATATTAGATAAGTCATTGTCAGAACTGGATAGGTTGGGACTTGAAACCATATATCAGAATGCATATGTTGAAAATAGAGCTATTGTCACCTGTAACATGATGTTCTATAACAATATACTAACAGCTATTAATGAAAAAGCCAGCTTTGTCTCCTCGCCTCTCACCTTAAAACCCTATCTATCTCTTAATTATTCTGTATAAGAAATGTAATATCTCAGTGATTGTTTTCAAAACAATTTCTTATTTTAATAATTGTATTAACTGCCAATATATTTTGTATTTACTTGGAGCTTTTCTCCACATAAATGTATTAACTGCCAATATATTTTGTATGTACTGGAAGCTTTTCTCCCCAGACTCCATTGAAAAAGTGCTCACTATGGCCCAATGGACTTTCCCGGTTAACCAACTACAAATAAATAAATAAATAATGTGCTGTGATGTAATTTACATAGATGTATCTTCAGTATTTGTCAGGGTCATACACAAAACACTGATCAATAAACTAGAACTAGGTGCCGATGTATTCCTGATAAGATGGATAACTGCATGGCTTACAAATAGGACATGACAAGTATAATACAGCAACTGGACAAGCAAAATATTTGGCTATAGTCAGGATATCCCACAGGGCTCTGTCTGAGGCCCTTACTTGTTAAGATTATATCTTTCAGACCCAAGTTGTTTATCTGAGGTGTTCTACAGTCCATGTGCAGATGACCTGAAATTGGGTTAAACTGATTACATGTGTTACAGATAAGGCATGTTTGCAAAAGTACTTGACTAAATTGACCATTTTGACACAGGAGAGTAATATGCTGGTAAATACATCAAAAACTAAGCATATGAGATTAAACTGAAAGGTGACTATTTCATTCAGCATACTGATTGAAACTGTAAATTCATTTAAGAACCTGGTTATATGAGGAGATCCAGCTTTGAGTTTTTCTAATCATATCAACCAGTTGGTTAATGATATTTATAGAACTACAGGTTGTATAAAAATATTTATAAAGTCTAGGAAATCAGAAATGATGAAGTCATTGTTAGTTACATTTGACTGAAACTTGATTATGGAATAACTTTATGAAAACCGTATAAGAAAACAAGCATGAGTAAACTGGAAAGAGTACAGCGGAAATATACCAAGGGCATCCATGGATGTGACAATTTAAATTATTATGAAAGACAAAAATATCTGAACTTATACCATGTCTCATAGATATCTAAGAGGAGATCTAATTCAGGTGTATAGGGTATTTAGAGACAACTACCTAAGGGAATATTTGGTGTTATCAAAAGGTTGTAGAGAATCATCAGACAACCTATGTAGAAGATTCCATAAAAATGAGATGTGTATTAATTGGCTCTCTGAGAGAGCAGATGATGCATGGAACAGACTACAAAATTAATTTATAGCAAGTATTAGTTTAGATATTTTTTAAGAACAGCCTGGACACTATTTATGGAAACAGGTATTTTGGTATATTGGCAGGCTAAAAGGGTATTAATGCCCATGCTTGAAATATTTGTATGTATGTAGCATCTTTGCAAACCATTTCTATGCCAGTTTTAGCCTGATATACAATTCAAAGCCCTGAATAATCTGAATACCTTACTCCCCAATTTTCTGTAAAGATCATTTACTGAAAGTGCCAACCATGGCCAAAAATTCTTCCTCCATGGGATTTTTTCTTAATTAATAGTGTTAAACATTTTTGCAGATGCACTCTTTATACTCCCTATTGGTTTTGTCAATGATGAGTTATGCGCTGCAATGCTGATGCTGCTCCAAAAGGATGGCCTTACAACTGACCCAGGTAATTAAATACATTTCAGCCTTACAAGCCCCATCTACAAAACCACTGAAAATATTATAAGTGACTAAAGACTCAAAAGACAATCATAAGGCCTTCTTTAGCTATGTTAGAAACCTGGGAGGAAACTCCCAGATATGCTCAGAGCTAGTTCAAAATGATGTGAAGATTACTGATCCTACAGACATTGCCAACATACTGGCTGACAGGTTCAGTGCAAACTTCTCCCCTCCCCAAAAGGAGAGATATCTATACCAAACGATTGCAGCCCCCAAACATCTCCAGCCCAAGTGAGAACTGCTCTCCAAAGCAAAAACACAGCATCCATGGGACCTGATGGTGTCCCCGGCTGTGTGCTCCATGAACTCAATGAGGAATTAAACCCACAGCTAGGACAGCTGTTTAATCAAAGTCTTACCTCTGGATACGCACTCCAGGAGTGGCGACTGCAACTGTGGTACCACTTCACAAAGGCGGTGCCTCCACCGACCCTGGAAATTACCGGCCCATTAGCTTGACAAGCCTTATCTGCAAAGCCATGGAGAGGATCATAATGGACCTCATAAATAAAGACATAGGGAATTTGCAGACTTTGGATCCAACCCAGTTTGGCTTTGTCAAAGGCAGATCATGCCTTTTAAACTTGGTTGACTTTTTCGAAACAGTCACCAAAGCCATTGATGAGGGAAAGGCAGTCCATACAGCTTACCTCGATCTGGCTAAGGCCTTCGATACAATACCCCACTCGGGTATCATTGAAAAACTCATCAGCTTAAATGTCAACCCATACATCACAAGATGGGTTGCAAACTGGCTGAGTGACAGAACCCACAGGGTCAGAGTTGCTGGCGCCATGTCAGACTCAAAGTCTGTCACAAGTGGTGTCCCACAGGGCTCAGTCCTGGGCCCACTCTTGTTTGGCATCTACTTTTCCGAAGTACAAGCAAACACAGGAGGGTTATGGCTGACAAAGTTTGCAGATGACTGCAAACTGGGCCATAGTAGAAAACACATCTGATACAGATATCCTTCAGAAGGGTCTCACAGAAATGGATAACTGGTGCCAGAGCCACGGCCTAAAGTTAAATGCCAAAAAATGCATAGTCATACCCTTCGGGAAAAACAAGGTTACCCCTAGCTACCAAATAGGTGGCAATCCACTGAGCACAGAAGAAGTTATCAGGGACCTGGGGACCCAGGTTGATAGTAGTCTGTCATTCGACACCCATGTAGCTAAAGTAGTTAGGAAGACCTTCTACATTGCCCACCTTATCATGAAGGGATTCTCATCTAGATCAAGGGAGGTCATAGTCTCCCTTTACTCATCACTCATCAGACTAATGATTGAGTACAATGCCCCATTCGGAATGTATCTGACCCGACACTTGCAGCAGCTGGAGAGGCCACAAAAGTTCCTCACCAAAAGGATAAAGGGTCTCAGAAATCTGTCCTATGCTGCCCGACTGAAAGAACTCCAGCTCTATTCAGTCGCTTACCGCTTGCTCATAGGTGACCTTTGCCTAACATACAAGGCCATGTCAAACCCAGATTTGATGAATATGCTTCACCTCAAAAAATCTAGATCCATCAGAGCCACAAGGGCAGGAGACTTAAACCTTGACACGGCTATTAATAGGACGTGCTGGAGGGATAGATTCATCACCCAAAGACTCCCTATGCTGTGGAACAAAATCCCGGTACATGTGAGGCAGAGCACCTCGCTGGCCTTGTTCAAGAGAAATCTTGACCAATGGATGGGAGATCACAGATATACCCCAGGGATAACCTCAGTGTCACTGCTCGACAGAGGCACAGCAAAATAATGGGTATAGTTCCCCATACTAAAGGGGTGGCGTAAGCCACAAAACGATGGGCTAGGCTTGTAAATGCCCTCGGGCAGATAGCCTAGTATGAACCTATGAACCTATGAACCTATGAACCTCATGAGCTTTAATATCAAGATATTATTAGCACAAACCAATGATGTAAATGAAAATCCCACAAAACAAAAGAAAAGAAATGGTTATTCCAGTAAACTGCGGACACCACAGTTCAAGCAACCACTATTTGTACAATAAACCATTTAAAAACATTTTATTTATATAACACAAAATGATAAAAACCATAAAAATAAGAGCTTGTATCTCCTTCATTGAGAAACTTCATCAGATAAAATTCTGATTCAACATCCTGAACTTAAATTACCTCATTTCCTGCATCCACAAACAGCTGATATACACACCCTAAAGAAATAACCAATTGGGGATTCTACTTCATACTGCATATGCCCTGAATTTACAATATAGCAAAAAAATATTTAAAACATCCTAAAAAGCCTTTTTATATATCAAAGTTGCATATAAATAAAAGTATATACACAAGCTCATCTTTTTAGAGCTTTTAACTTTAAAATACTAGAAATAGAAATCTGATCTTGAAGACCAGGCCAGTATGCTGCATTCAATAGCAGTTGCCAAACCAGTATGCAATATTCAAGTAACAGTGTTCACGCCACTCCCCTTTCATTCAGAACTAAAGATTCCAATATTATAAATTGAAAACTATGCCCAGATTGTTAAGAATGTCTCGCCAGTGCATTTGTGTCCTTCTTTAATTTTCTATTGCTCAAATGTCAATATATATATATATATATATATATATATATATATATATATATATATAGTTCTTTAGTTTTCTATCAGTTTTCCTAATTATTAAAACAGGAACATGAGGAACACAAAGCACTTGCACTACCCTTTCTATATTACATGGATATTTTGCATGCAAAGAAATCTTTACATTATTAATAAATTCTTTTGTTTCTAAGATAAATTTGTAATAACAAAAAAACACATTTTTTCATCAAACCTTCCTGTTGTAAAACTTTTTTCTGTTCAAATATATCCTTCAGACTCTTCCATTTTCTATACACAATAATGGGTTCATCACCCACAAAATTCTTAATTTCTCTTTCATTATTTAAAATCTCCCAGTTCTTAATCAGGATATTTTAAATAATGTAACTGTCTTTGCAGTAGGTTGTAATGAAAGCACTTTTAAAAAATTCATTATTGCTGTCATTTTCATTTTTGTCCATCTTGAAATATCATTTCCCCTTCATTTTTGTCCTCGTTGTTTAATATAGTTTGTTTCCTCATGTGAGTATCTATCAGACCAATAGACTTTTGACTATTTAAAATTGTTTTAATTTATTTTCTCTCTCATTTCTTTATAACCTCTATCATAATTTCACTAAACAGTTCATAGGGGTGACCTCTTTTTAGGAACACACTTTTCAACAAGTCACATTCATCTAAAAAAAGATTTAAAATTGCTTACCATCCTTGCTGCTCTTACAAACTGACCTTTTATGACAACCTTCTTCTGTTTAAAGGGGTGAGCACTTGCATAATGTAGGAAACAGTTAAAAGACATTTCCTTCTTGAATATTTCAGAAATAAATTTATTATTTATATCCCTTTTTAATAGTACATCATGATATGAAATTTGATTTTCACTTACTCTATAAGTAAAATGTAGAAAGGATGTAATATTATTAATATATTCAATGAAGGGTCTTATATCATCCTTAGATCCTTCCAAAGGATAAATATGTCATCCAAGAAAGCAAATATGGAATTGAGAATTAACATAATATGGTGAAATAAATAAATATTTCTTCTTCAAGTGAAGCATAATGATATTGGCATATAAACCCCCACATGATGACCCAATGGCCACTCCCTCTCTTTGTAAAAAATAATTACCTTCAAACATAATAAAGTTATTTTTTAACCAATATACATAAGTTGTTCATACAGGTTTATTTTTATTTGTGGGATGTTCTTATCCAAGAGATATTCACAAAACCATTCAACCCCTACATCATGGGGAATGACGGTATAGAGATTCCTCATGTCAATTGTCAAAAGCATTACATCACTATCAAAGGTATATTATTAATTTTGATTAGAAATTCCCACAAGTCTTTACAGATGTTTATTTCTCCCTTTAAAAAATCTCTTCAATTTATTATCAATATATTTTGCTATGGATTGAGTCATTGAACCCCTTGCATCTACTATGGGATGTATGGGTGGTTGTGCAATATCCTTGTGTAATTTGGGCAACCCAAATATAACTGGGGTAGGGTACAGTCAAAAAATTGTACTTATCAATGGAAATTAGTCCTTCTATAAACAAATCTTCCAATGCACTCCTAATATACCTGTAGGCCACATTTAGTTGACTGAGTGATGCTAAGTTATATGTTCCACTATTAAGAATTTCTCTAATTTTTTCTATAACTTTCCTAGAATAATCACCCTTGTTCATTATAACAAGCCCACTCCCTCTCCTCCCTTTATTGGACTTCATAATTCTGATACCCTATGTCTTTTCTAAGTTCATTTAAACATAGAGTTTCACTTTTTTCAAATTATTTTTACTTCATTTCCTGCTATCCTTAATGTGGCCTAAATTGTGAGTATCCAATACACATAACCTTTCATATACCCTTAATGCTGGATGTATCGGGGGGTTAAAGGTGCTGGAAATGTGAACTGGATTTATAGTGGTGCTCACTCCTTGAAACATAACATTCAGCTTCAGTTTCCTCATATATTGATTTAAATCTATCAAAATATTTGTTATATCAATAAAATTACTAGGAAATGAAGGTCAACCCTTTCACAAACAATTCACAACAGTTCATATTTATTTGTGTAGAGAAAAAAATATATACTTTAAAGTCATTGCCTCTATTATTTACAAAAGTACATGGTGGCAATTTAACCAGTACAACACTATTCTCATTTACTGTTGCCAGCCTTGATTCATTCTGTTCCTGGACATCCCCCTCTGGTGCTCTCACTGCATACCAGTGTATGGAAGCCTTAACAACAAGTGGAAGTGACTCTGCTGCACTGTAATACATACTATGTAATGTATCTACTTTGGTAATGAAGTACATTTCAAAGTATTGTGCATTTTCTAACCTTTGCACCACTTCAATAGTATAAAACTCAGTTTTTGTAACACTTGCCTATCTATCTGCTTAACTACATTGTATAAAATGATGGAGGTAACTCAATGTTCCTTAAGAAAAACAAATGTATTTAAATCTTATTCATGTTACTACTACACCTTTAATGTGCATTTTCTTGTTAGAGCTAAACTGTAGTTTAATAAACTTTTCATGCTTAAGCTTCATACATTTAAAATTTATACTCATGCCAAAGATACTCATAGCAAATAGTGTGGGCAACTGTAATTTACCAAAAAAAAAAAAAAAAAAAGAAAGAAAAAATACATTAAAAAATGTACCTGGACTAGCAGTACTGTGCAAGAGATTTCCTTAATTCTAAAAAGGCTATAACATTTTTGCTTCATTTTACCTTCATGTCCCAGGTACTACACAACCTGGGGCTAGGATGTAAATATTGGCAGGATGGGAAGGGTTGGAGTGGAGTAGTTAGTACCGCCTCTCGTGCTGTTCTGAATGTTATATATTTTGTTTATTCTCTAAATGGGTGGAGCTTCTGTCATCATGTGCATCAGTACATACTGCATTAGTTAGCTCCATCTTTGTCTTTTATACTGAATTTGTTTAATGTAAGTCTGTCACATTATTATGGTACTGTGCTGTCACTGGAAGTTTACTGCAGACAGAAATTTCACCTTTCCTATCAGAGTGGGTGAGCCAACAAATTCCAGTCCTTCCAAACTACCTCAGCCCATCTCAGCTCCTCCATTGATTGATGCTTGATGCTAATCAAGAGTTTATTTAGGCATGCTCTGTGTGCTCAGATGGGTGCATTTATTTCTGAGCATGTTTTGAAAGTTTAATTTCTTAGGGAGCAAGGGATGTTTTGTTCAAATTCATGTTTTTGTCACAGCTAGTCAAAACATGTGCATGAAGGGTTTGTCACTGAAATGTGTCATTTTATGGTTATAAGGGGCAAAAGTTGAAAATGTGTATCTCTTCTAAGTATATAGGGCAACATTTTGAAGGTTGATACAATTTTAAATGATATAAGCTGCCATGTTTGTTGAAAAGAAACCAGTGGTTAGTGACGCAATTACAAATCAGTCAGCTTATTCTGCAGACTATATAAAGTTAAAAATGCATTTTAATATTTCCTTAAAAATAGTAATACATGTTATACTTTTACAAGAGTCTTGAATTTCAAAGAAGGACATAGACTATTCAACTTTTCATTATTGATATAGCATATATTTTAAGGCTGAGACATTAATCCTGCTCCTGCATTTAACCATAAGATAATACTTTAGCATTTATGTTATCAATTCGTATGATAATGACTCAAATACAAAGGTTATTGAACCGGAACTGATGTATACTTTAAGTAATTTAAGTAATTTTGTGGCTGTAAGTAAGATCATTCAAGGGTATACCTTCACAAAGAACATTAAGAAATAATAGTTTTATATGTACAATGTCAGGCAGCAGTCACTGTAATATTAATTCTCTTATAATGTGCCAAAGGGTTTCATGTCTTTGTGTGAAGGCCCTAAATTCAAAAAAGTTTAGATAAGATAGCAAGTTCAGTTTTATTATAAAATATATTTACTTCTGTTTAGTTAGTAATTTGTTTTACTTAAATCCTTTAGTGTTATCAGAACGTGTCTTGTTGAATTGTAACAAATCACACTCTTTTCATTGTCATAGAATACCAGATTTATTTATTATGCTTACTATTGATATTTCTTCTCACTGAAATATTGATTGGATAGTTTCCTAAGTTTTCATGTGAATAAGCATAAATAAATCCATTTGTAAAGCTGGTATTGCTAGAATATCAGAGGTAAATAAAAGATTGGCAGACTGGAACATAAACTAGCATAATGAGTTATGCAAAGATATTGCTTTGTTCACTATAATTTATTTCCTGCTGTGTCAGCTTACATAATGGGTTAATTCGAACAAATTTGATATATTCATCTTCATAATTTTTATTAGGACATCACATTAGTTAATTTCATATCTTATATGGGTAGTTTTAAATTTAAATATGATACTGCCTAACTGTAATACTTTTATCTTTGCATTTAACATACAAGGTAATGGATTTTAGAAATATTTGTTTTTTTACTTGAACAGAAAGTATAAATCGATACATATACATTATCAAGATATGTAACACAAAGTAATAGTTTAAGATAGCTTTATTGTACTATGTTAAATAAATATATTTATATAATAAATAGATACATTAAACTTATAGAATTTCAATTGGAGAATTTATTTCATTATTAATAGTTAGATTATTATTATATAATAAAGGGTCTACATTATATTATCAAACACACTAAATTGCGAATGCTATATAATCGACCCACAATACCCAAAAATCCAAAATGTCAAACACACAGTTCAGCAATTTTTTTCCCTGGGAAAAAAATTGCTGATCCATAAAAAGAAAAAAAAAATCCAAACACAAAATAAAGTGGGGGGCTTCACCACCCCACGATGTGGGGTGCTGTGCCCCCCACACCTCCCTACTTAAATATAACAACTCTGAGATTGTACCACAGTGGAGGAAATGGCAAAGTCCCAAAAATGGCCCAGTATTTTTTTTCCCAAGGAAAAAAAGTGCTGTTCTATGCTTTCGGCATTTTGCCATTTCACGTAGTCACACTCGATGAAACAGCATTTGCAAATTTAAGTGTTCGTTTAAATAATAGGAACCCATAATAAATAGTGGTTAGAATTTAAATAGTATACAAAATGCTTGATTTGAAAAAGAGATTGATATTAGGAGAGAGCTTTACTAATTCTAATTCTAATATATATTGATAAATAGTAGTGGTAGTAGCAATAGAATGGGTTTGGTTAGAAACAGGGTGATGATTGAGAATGGATTGTATGATTGTTTCATCAAACCAGGAATATTTTATTCCATGCTAGGAGTTGTAAATATTTTAAGATTTACCTTGTCAATAGTTAGGTTAATGATCATGTCCATAACAATTTTTTTTAGAATTAGATATAGCTTCTTGATTCAAAACTATAATTTAATTATGTCAAAGTTGTTCTACCTTAAAGATGTCAGTTTGCAAATGTATTTCATTGAATATTAATGGTCTTAATAACCCTACAAAGAGTGGTAGCTTAATTAATTAAAAATAAATAATGATCGTACTGTATTTTTTTACAAGAAACACATTTGTTGATAAAGGATTTAGATAGGCTCTTAGTCAAAGATTATTCTGTATTTGTAGACTCACATTATAGTTTAAAAAGGAGAGGCACTATTATACTTTGGAAGAAATCTGTGACTGTGCCTAGAGTAGTTGATACTTATTCTTATAAAAATGGTACGATGGATTTAGAAGTAGTTGGAATTAACATAAAGTATTACACATTTGTGAATCTTTATTGGATTCATGGAACTGGTTCTAAAGTGACAAGAAAATATTTAGATATTATAACTTTATATTCGAAAGGAGAAATTATATTGGCTGTAGATTTTAATTGTATTTTATCAGAAAGAGATACTTCTAAAGATAAAAAAATAGAATACCTGCCTCTGCAAAACAACTAAACTATGTTATAAATACAATGAATCTAAGAGATATATAAACTTAAAATTGTCAAATTTTCTTATATACACATATTACTCATTCAGATTGGCACTCAACCTAATATAGACACAGTTTTTACTTCTAGTGGTCTATATTCTAAAATTGGTGAAGTATTAATAATTTCATGTCCTTTGTCTGACCATAATATTATTACTTTTAATTTAAATATGAAATCTAATGATTTAGTCTTTTCCCAAAGAATTCCGTCTTAAATTAGACAAATTGAAGAATTTAAGGAATGATTTTTGAAGGAATTAAATGTATTTATAGAGTTTAATAACAATGGTGAAGTTACTGATGTTATGTTGTGAGACAAGCATATTTATATGGTAGAATTAAACGTTGGTATCTTCACAAAAGAAAGGAGTGGGAAAAAGAGTTAATTATTTTAGGATCAAACATTGATAATTTAAAGTTAAACTTAAAACTAAATGATACAATTGCAAATTCTGAATTAAAAGCTTTAAATCAGAGATACATAGAAATATTAAATCATAAAATTTCAATAAATATGGAAAAGTTTAAATTACAATCATACTCTATTAAGCCCCAACATTTACATATATTAGGCATTAGATCAAAAGATTAAACATCATAAATCATATTGAACAGATTACATATACAGTGAATAATAACCTTGAGAAAGCAAATGATCTAAAAGATATATTAGAAGCATTCAGGAAACATTATGAATTAATACCATTAAATCAACTTTAGATAATAGTGATCTAACTGATAGTTTTCTAAATGAAAATATAAAACATAAATTAAAGAGCAGAATGTCAGGTTAGATAAATCAATGTCTTTCAGTGAATTAAAAGAACAAATTAAAAACTTAAAAAATAATTATGCCCTTGGTCAAAATTACATAATTCTTGAGTTATATAAATTAATTCCTGATAATATATTAATAATATTTTAAAACATATGAAGAAGTTAGAAATGTGTCAAGTTTTCTTCTCTCTGGAAAATTTTCATTGATATATATTTTGAAAAAAAGATAAATACCTTAAATTATGCTCTTCTTATTGCCCCATCCCTCTTTTAAATGTTGACTATAACATTGTTGTGTCCATAATGGTGAAAACATTAAATTTTATGATCTAATTGAAGATGACCAAACTAGTTTTAATTTAAACAGGAAAGTGCAAGATAGCACTATTAGACTTCTATCATTGATAGATAGTGCTAATAAGAATAAAAAAGAACGTTCAATCATAAGCGTAGACTTAGATAAATCTTTTAATTGTATTAACTGGATATAATTATTTAAAAGTACTCAAAGAATATTATTTTTCTTCATATTTTATAAAGTTAATGATGTTATGTGAGAATTCTATGTCCCTTGTCAAAATTGGATCATTTTTGTTTAGTTCCCTTAAAATACTAAAAGGTACAAAACAAGGCTACCCTTTATCTCCATTATTCTTTATTCTTTCCTTTGTCAGTAGAACCCTTTGGTACTTTCACTAGGAAAAATACAAAAATTAAGGCATTTTCCATAGAAGATAAATATATTTCAAAAATTCAACTATTTGTGGATGGATTATGCCCTGTTAACAAGTGCTAACACTGAATCTTCATTAGAACATATTCTTAAATCAATAAAATATTTCAAGAAAATTTCATGTTTAAGTTTTAATCATAATAAAACTGAAGCATTGCTGACAGCTAAAAATACATACCTTTTTAAAAAATCTGAAGGAATTCATCGTTTACAATAAGGAACTTAAATATTTGGGGATTACTATAAAGTCTAATTAGAAAAAAATGTTTTTTGCAAATTATAACATTCTAATAAATACAATATTAAAACTAACTGAAAATTGGAAAAAACTATTTTTTACAATGGAAGATAGGCTTACATTATGAAGATACTTTTACCAAAAATTGCTTTTCATATATAGTCACTGATTTTACTTCCACCCTAAAAAATTATAAAACAAATAAATTCTGTATTACTTAAGTTTTTGTGGTATCCCCAAAAACCATAAATAGCTTTTGACTGGCATGTTAAAAACTGGGAAGAAAGTGGAATTGGATTTTCTAATATTGAATTATATGCCACGTCTGCCATTTTAAATAAAGTAAGTCATTGGTAAAATTATTCTTATACTTCAAACTGATAAACATGAAACAATTTTAATCTGATAAAAGATAAACCTGAAATTAATTTAAATTTTCAATCAGGTATTAATAAAATATATTGGCTTGTAAAAGATTTGTGTACGAGTGCCCGGAAAATTCCTATCTCTATTCCTTTTGTTAATTAGACTTTAACTATTTTCAAGAAAATGATGAATAATTACCTTGTTAAAGATTTATTATTTCCAATGTTTCCTATGGATTATACTAATGGTTGTTTAACATCATTTAATCTAAATAAAATACTTGATCTTAGAGATAATAAATTAAAGTTCTAATATCAATTTTAGATGGGAATAAATTGCATGCAGCTGACCAGCTGTTTGCTAGATATAATATAAAGAAAAATAATTAAGCATACAAATTATTAGGGAATTTATTAATAATAAAATACAAATAACACTAACTATGAATACAAAACCTATTCCTAAAATTTTAGAAAATTCTTTAAAATTAAAAGAGATGACATCAAAAATAAGTATTATTTATCAACAATCTACAAGATCTTAAGAAATGAATTTATATTTTTTGATCTGTCTTATTGGGGCTAATAAAATAAATAAATACATTTTTTCAGATAATGATAACAATTATCATTGAAATCTATAAGTAATACCATCTATTGAGTTTATTGGAGAATTTTTACTTGGAAGTATTTACATAGAAGTTTTTTAACACTGCATAAAATATCACTGATTTTGCAGATGTGAGATTTTAGATATAAATTGGATTCACGTGATTATAGAATGCAGAATTGTTGCTTCATTTTGCAGATGTGAGATTTTAGATATAAATTGGATTCACGTGATTATAGAATGCAGAATTGTTGCTTCATTTTGGGTAGAATTTAGAAACTTTGCTAAATCACTGTGGTCAGACAATTGTAGTATTACAAATTATTTGATTTTATTTAATGCACTAATTCCAGATTCCATACCAAGAACACAAGTACCTGTCATTTGGTCCATGTTGGCTATTGCCACCAAAGTTATTACAATAAATTGGAAGTGTAAAAATTTCCTCTTTTACTGATTTTATCTGTCTAGCAAAAAAAAAAAGTATGTAACAAAGAATTAAAAACTGTTTATAGCAGAACATCAAACATCACATATAAACATTTATCTTGGCAAAAACTTAGAGATTTATTAGAACTGTTTTAATGGTTTTGTGAAATGTTAACTTTTGTTATGGGTTCTTTATACCGTTTATTTGTCTTTTAGTTGATTGTTATGATTTGTTAAATTTATACGGGACAATTTCAGGCCAATAAAGTCAAACTCCACTAGCTGTGGATATACATATTTCAGCCTTGTTATGACCTCATCAGCACAGCACAAGCAGAGTGTTTGACTAAGCATTAGAAACACAGGGCTGTTATACCCAGCTGATGTCCATTATCATTAGGGTCACTGCAGAAAATATCCCAAACAACAAATAAAAACAATGAGTGAGAAGGCCACTGAAAAAACAATCAGAAAAAACAAAATGAAAACTCCAGCAAAGCAAGAGCTTCCACTGAGTGATCTCCCAAACCTCTTATATCAGAGGCACATGGGATATATGCAAATGATCTTATGAACATCAAGTGTTTCAGCTAATAACAAGGCTGAAATATGCATCTCCACAGCTAGTGAGGTTTGGCTTTATTGGCCTAAAATTGCTCATTAAAATGACCAAACAAGTCATGGGCATTCAGAATCACCAATTCTCAGCTGTTACCCCTCTATTTTCCATAACTGTTCATAAAAATGAGATGGAATTGTGCAGTAGTGGTAAATGTAAACAAAGGTCAAATTCTGAAGGATAAATCTACAGTAGGTGTGGTCTGTATTTGAAATACATTATCTCCATGTTTTTGTAAATGAATGTGAAGGATGCTAAGAAATGTTACATCATGCATTTTAACTAGAGTTTGTCTGTGCTGTTTTATGAAAATGCTGGCAATCAGTTCTGCTATGTCTATTTGCTGTGTCCTGTGCTACATTACCGAAATGTGTCAGCAAACAGTGCCACATTACAAGCTAAAATGCACACATAATCAAAGCATGTGTTCATAATAATATCAGTAAATGTAATACAAAAAACAAAAACACTTATTGCAGAGGGCATGCTACCATTCGCATCCACATGGGGAAACTTCCGCACCATACTCCCTCTTACTTTATTATCCTCACTCCAAGATCATTGCACATCAGAAAAAGATAAGTCACTGCCAGAACTGAATATTAACATGCAAACACTATAGTCTTATATATATATATATATATATATATATATATATATATATATATATATATATGGTTCCCATTCAGAAGCCTGAAACATCATAAGCCTGAAAATCAAAATCCTGAAACCAAAAGCCTGAAAATTCAGAATCCTGAAAACTCAAAATCCTGAAAGCCCAAAATCCTGAAAGACCAAAATCCTGAAACTCAAAATCCTGAAAACACAAATAATGCTAATATGTCACTATAAATACACTAATATCTACCAACTGACCCTGACCCTAACCCTAACCCTAAGGTCCACCTGACCTAACTCACTTAAACCGCCCTAACCCCAATATTTGTCACTATTGCATACATGCCTAACCTAACCCTAACTCACTTAAACCGCCCTAACCCTAAAATAAAACCCAACCGCACACTTACCTGACCCCAACGCATGACCTAACACCACAGGGCTAACAATAGCAAAGCCACAATGACATCAGTATGTCTATTTTGTGTTTTCAGGATTTTGAGTTTCAGGATTTTGGTCTTTCAGGATTTTGGGCTTTCAGGATTTTGAGTTTTCAGGATTCTGAATTTTCAGGCTTTTGGTTTCAGGATTTTGATTTTCAGGCTTATGATGTTTCAGGCTTCTGAATGGGAACCATATATATATATATCTATATATATATCCAAGCAGCCTTGACCATATTACAACCAGAGCTGTCAAGCCCTTTCAATTCTGGTACATGCTTAGGGAATATGAAAAGTAATTATACACCTTATTAGCTTGTGAAATTTTTCTGCCATTTGAAATTATTTCAGTGACATAAAAACATGATTATATCTATCAATTTCATGCAAAAACACTGTTAGTTGAACCTGTACAGATTTTATACTATCTTTCTTTATTAGCAATATTAATGTAACTTAAAAAAATGAGCATTAAGAATCATCAAACTCTATTGGCTATCTTAGTGTTCCAAAGATTATTTTTCAGGGAAATCCCAGTGCAAAAAAAAAGTTAATATTTACTACATGAGATCCACATGCTGTGACAAAAATGTTTTACTATGGCCACCATTTTATTTCTGCCAACTAGCTATGGCTCCATTAAAAAAAAAAAGAATTAGAGTGGAAATACACAAGAAGTTGATTTATTCTTTAGCATTTTGTGTGTCTTTGCTTTTTATTTTTTATGCTGCTGCTTGCAAGCATAAAACAATAACATAAGTAACAGCAGCAGTAGCTGCTATAAGGAGTTGTGTTTGTGTGTTTGTGTGTGCATGGATATGAATGTGAATATGTAAGTCTGGGTCTGCATCTATTTGAATGTGTATGATTTTGTGTGTCTGAGTTTGCTTGTAGATGTCTGTGAGTCATTGTGAGCAAGTCTCAATTTGACTTTCTGTATGTGCGTGTGTGATTGTGTGTATGTGCGTGTGGGGGGGTGTCTCATGCCTAGTAGTTATTAAATACAATACTTTAATATTTTGGATGAAAATAGTTCCTTCAATAACAGTTACATATCTGAATATCCTACAACTTTCATGATATAGGTAGCCAACACCAAAACAAGCATGACTATAACTAGCAAAACTTGTGAGAAAATAACATTCCCATAGCAAATGTGAAAATATGAAAAGACAACAATACATTTAAGTAATCAAACAAAGTAAGGCTTTTATTTATGCATAATAAAACTGTCAGCTTCTTACAGTAAGAAGTTTAAAAACAGTCAGATATTTCTTTGTGACCCACTTGAAAATAAATATTGTGTTTCTGTTATATTTCATATAATAATTAATTCACAAGGTATATTCATATTTGGAGAAATACATACTGCACTGACCTCTGCATAAATCAAGTAATTATTGTCATATCCATACCTGCAGCAGGCTATAATAACTGTAGCCATAAACAACTAATATAAATCTAGGGTTTTAGGCTTGACTTTTTCATTGACTTTCAAGTGTAATTTCTTTTGGTGTGTCTGTAAGGCTACTTTCTGTAATACAATAGCTGTATGAAATATCACCTACTCAGAAGGCAAAGAAAGATTTTTAATTTTTCAGAAGGGATTTTAATATATTAAAAGTAGAGATAAGTTGCAGTAATCTTCAGCTACCATGTATTCAAAGTGAACTCAGCTTCTTCAGATTAGCATGAAACTAGATAAAAATATGGAATTGTTTACTTATACCTGAAAATATGAACAGACATGAAGTTGATCTTGTACAATGCAGCTATAAAAATGTTTTACATTATTAAACTGTAAGGAAAATAAATTACAGAGCATCTCAGTACCAAAGACTGTTGTGGAACTAATGAACACAACACTCTCATGTAACGTGTTAACCTGTTTTCATAACTTTAAAACACAATCTCATTAATCATTCCAAATTATAGATTTTCCCCAGGAAAATTTTCCTTACTAATTCCAAGTGTAAGCAACCCTATACAATTCAACTGTTACTTGATTATATTGTTATTTCTAGACAATTATGAATCTGCATATTATACATATGCTGCATGCTATAAGAATATACTTCACTACGTATTGTAGCAACATTAGAACATGGTGTAACTGCACTGCAAAATATTGTCAGATAGTCCCCAAAGCTGGATGTAGTGCTTCTTTAATGACAATGTATGTTTATAGTTTAACATTCTGCCTCCCCATTACAGCATAAACCACTTTTAATAGGGCCATTGCCTACTTGTTTCTGGCTCCTGCCAGACTGTGTTTTATTTGAGTATCTCTTGTTTTCTTTTTCTGTGGCCTTCACAAGTCCAGAAATGACTTAACCAGTCAGAAATTTGCAGTGTCCACCACATTAGGGTAAACGGTTATATTTAAATGGAATGAAGGGAGTGAACAGCATGAAAGGAATTTAAATCAGTACTCTATAAGATAAGGAAGAAAATGTATTAAGATAATATTCTCCAGCGAAGAGATGAGCTGCAAGTTGAAACTGAGTTAGAAGCGTACCTACAACCTACCGCTAACAGTGCTAGTACAGAAAGACTTTATATGGCGAATACAGTCATTTTCTTTTTCTCATTTGCTGAACTCTTTTTGGTCTTCTTTAATTTTTAAAGTGATAGATCAAGGCAAAATGGCTAATCTCATTGGATTTGAGGTATAGAGTGACACAGCCTAGTGATAATCCAGATGCGCAGAGTTTGATTAGCAGCCTTAGTGCTAAATGGGTGTGGAAGTGGACTGAAGGATTTGTGGTCACTCTGCTCTCCTGGGAATGAGGGGTGGTCTCATGACAAGAGATGCGCAGTCTAAAGTGTTCTTCAGTGGAAAGCTGAGAATCTTCAAAAGCGCCAAATCCAAATTGAGTGTGGATGTCTGTAGACATAAGTTACATACAAATCTGACAGCCCCATGTTATATGTATTGCACATTAATCCATGAGCACTGATGGGCATGTTCTCTGGGATACACAGATTTGTATTCAAAATATCTCAATAATTGATTGAATGATGACTGCAGCATAATTAGTTTGTACCTCATAGAGAATAACTGAACAGATCACAGCAACTGGCCACGTAGTCATCGCCGAGGGGGGGGTGTAAAAAAAAAACAGAAGAAAACCTAATCTTACTTTTCATGCCTTATTTAGGTGATAAAATAAAAACAAGCTGCATTTTCCTTGATGAGGTCTGAAATAAGGCAGGAGGATATCTGCATAATTTGGCTGACTTACTGACTGACTGGTGAATACACTATTTTACTTCAAATTTGCTGAGGATGTTTTGTGTTTCTTTAGTTTTTTTTTTTTTTTTTAATTGTGAAGTGATAGTTTAATGCAAGAAAGAAAATCCCATTTTTCTTCTTTATTTAGGCTAGAATAGAAATTGTTTTCTTTTGCTATTTAAGACTGAGCAGCTGAGTATGACATGCTTGCCTACCAATTGGTTAACTGTGAATTAATAGAACAGGGCAACTGCATGTAGTGACATCTCTAAAAATGAAGATCTGTAGTCTTGGAGCTTTAAAGTGCTGGGGTACTTCCAACCAGCCTACAGACCCTGCCCTATTGTTTTGCTAAACTCAGTGGATTTTTATTTATCCTCCCATTGTATTCGTTATACTTCAGGCATCATTCTAACTTCCCTAGTTCATGCAAGCATACTTGTTTAAGACCTGCACAATTGTCCAACTCGGTTTTCACCTATTTTTAGGTTATTTAAGAAGTAAATATCATAAGACCTAGTAATTTGTGAATTATGGATATCAAAAATGTTTGCTAACTTATACATAACATGTAATTTCATTGTGGAGCTTTTCTATCTGGATGTCCTCTAAAAATGTAGTTTTGCCCAGTCAGACTTTACTGGTAAACAAAAACAAAATAAATAAATGTGTGCACACAGTGGTGTCAGTAACAATGGTCTCAGCTGAAGGACAAACTTAAATGGACATGACTACTAAGGCCTAGTGTATTATATGTCTTTAGTTTTAACTGCCATTGTAGTTCATATTTTTCCAGAACACTATTAAAATTACCACTTCTCAGGATCATCTCACACTTCACTATCACACTGATCAATATCATTTTGGTATTTTTCACAAACATTAAATGCCTGAGAAGTGCATTGTTCTTGAATTTGTTTCTAATGGCATATTGACACACATAAATATGCTGTCACAGTTTGTGTGTGATCTTACCTATATAAAAACTGTCACAACCTGAGCATGTGTCAATGTAAGCAACAGTGAGAGTGTCACACATAAAGTGACCATCTAATGGTATATTGTTCTATAGAAAGGAAGCAAAATGTATGGTCCTTCAAAAGTAAACTTAATATAATGAAAAAATCCACATCTAAACATACCATCTAGACTATTAGGAAAAGTACTGTGAAAAAAACTTCTTAATTATCAATGTCTATCCTTAAACTGAAACTATTGTACCTGACATTATCATCTGCATAAACATTATAAATAAATAAATATATACATATGGATTCACTTCAAAAGACTGAAAGCCAAAAAGTTTGAATTTCAAAAGACTGAGACCAAAATCGTGAAAGTTCAAAAGACTGAAAACTCAAAATACTGAATCTCAGAATACTGAATCTCAGAATACTGAAAACACACAGGATACCAACACTTACTATATTCCAGCAGAAGTAGATACAGAAACAAATACAAGACAAACCATATTACTTTTCTCCAGTATAAGCAGGGGGGAAAGGCCCCCTGCATCTCCCCAACCCTCACCCCCTGCTACTTAAATATATCAACTCTGAGATTGCACTGCACTACACTAACATAAGTTATGTTGTAGTATAGCAAGTTAGAAGGGAACATGACTAAGTTTACAACAGGCAGTCATGAAACATGTAATGGTATGTTTGCCATTTTATTCTGTGGAGTGCTATCTCAGAGTTGATATATTTAAGTAGCAGGGGATTTGGGGCCACAGCCCCCCACATAGGGGGTGCAGTGCAGGGGGGGCCTGCTCCCCTGTTTATACTTGGAGAAGTGGTAAATGGTTTATCTTTTATTTGTTTTGAATGTAGATGTGCTGGAATATAGTAAATGTTGGTATCCTATGTGTTTTCAGTATTCTGAGATTCACTATTTTGAGTTTTCAGTCTTTTGAACTTTCAAGATTTTGGTCTCAATGTTTTGAAATTCAAGATTTTGGGCTTTCAGTCTTCTGAAGTGAATCCATCCATATATATATATATATATATATATATATATATATATATATATATATATATATATATATATATATATATATGGTTCCCATTCAGAAGCCTGAAACATCATAAGCCTGAAAATCAAAATCCTGAAACCAAAAGCCTGAAAATTCAGAATCCTGAAAACTCAAAATCCTGAAAGCCCAAAATCCTGAAAGACCAAAATCCTGAAACTCAAAATCCTGAAAACACAAATAATGCTAATATGTCACTATAAAGACACTAATATCTACCAACTGACCCTGACCCTAACCCTAACCCTAAGGTCTGTCACTATCGCACACTCACCTGACCGCCTCCCCCTAACCCTAACTCACTTAAACCGCCCTAACCCCAATATTTGTCACTATTGCATACATGCCTAACCTGCTCTCTAACCCTAACTCACTTAAACCGCCTAACCCTAACATAAAACCAACCGCACACTTACCTGACCCCAACGCATGACCTAACACCACAGGGCTAACAATAGCAAAGCCACAATGACATCAGTATGTCTATTTTGTGTTTTCAGGATTTTGAGTTTCAGGATTTTGGTCATTCAGGATTTTGGGCTTTCAGGATTTTGAGTTTTCAGGATTCTGAATTTTCAGGCTTTTGGTTTCAGGATTTTGATTTTCAGGCTTATGATGTTTCAGGCTTCTGAATGGGAACCATATATATATATATATATATATATATATACACACACAAACACATATATATTTATATATTTATATATGGATCTGTATCTAAACATTAAATGCTCACAGCAGTGAATGTTGTAACAATGAACCAGGAACATTGAAAACCTGGAACATTAAAAAAGAAAGTCCTTCATTGTGCAGCATCACAATACAGTGGGATTGGGGTTTTGCTCCTTTCCCTACTGTAGTGTGATCTTGAAGTTTATATATATATATATATATATATATATATATATATATATATATATATATGTATATATAAAAAATTAGCAAGCGAGTGTGTGGTGGGTGCAAAAAGCAGGTTTAGGTTTTTTGTTTAGGTTTCACTGTTTTGCTTTTATAATGTTCCCTGTTCAGTGTTATAACGTTCACTGTTGTGAACATTCAATGTTTAGATAGGGGGTCTATATATAGTTAGACAGATATTTATTTATGAACTTTTAAAATAAACAAACTCTGTGAGAGGAACAAATATTTAAATAACATGGAGAAGTCCCTCTCCCCTAAAACAATGCATAGTGAACATCATATTCTGCCACCTTTATCCTCACCTCCACCACATTCTCAGAAAAAAATTTATTAAAATTTCATACACTGAGGTTGTTAAAATATCTCTACCAAAGCTTCCTATAACTAGTAAAAATAAGCCACAGCAGAAGTTTATCAACTCATCTCTTCCATGCATACCTAAAGCATTAAGTCACCAAGAGTTAGTTTGCTTCCCATACTGTACATCTAAGCACTTTATTAACAAAAACGTGTTAGCAATTGGTGACAAAATTATTAGGCATATAGATTCTCCACTCACAAGACTGGACAAGAATAAACCTATAGTCAGCTGCCTTTTGAATGCCAGGATCTGTAATGTTACAATGACCCCAGGAACCCTTTCCAGGGCAGGTATTAGTGGACCATGTGGGAGTGAATCACTTGGTGAGCAATGGGTAACCTACTGTTGGATGAAGAATGAATACTCAAGCTTCATTTGGCCAAGATTCAACCTATCAATGAGCGCAGTTCCTCCAAAGGAATTTCCCCAATTTTCAAGTTGGTAAGACCAGAAAGTTGGTATAAATAAGTCTGTAGAGTATGTGTGTGGGGTCTTGCCCCCATATCTGAAGGTGCATGGGAGCTTGCCCTCCTGAAAAAAAACAGTGTTTTTCAGCATTTGTATTCTTTTTTTTGAAAATGCAGTTTTCATGGATTTTGGTAGTCAGTATATTTGCTTTCATTCATAGTGGAATTGTTTGCAAAACCCTTTGGATCATATAGAGACATGTCATACCTTCCCATTCATGTGAAAAATGCAGGCAAGATTCTGGTCCTGTGTGGAATATTTTCTTTGACAAGAATGATGTCTAAATACACAGAAAAGATAATTAGATTCATCAACTGCCTAAACAGTTTGTGTCATTTTAGATAGATCCAGTACGGGTAGTTGACTTATAGTCTGACTTGCTTCAGAAGGAATGGCCTGTAACTATTATTCAAAGGCTTCTACAGATACTGGCTAAAACCTAAGATAAACTCACATTCCCGTTTTTGTTTGATAGTGTCCAGTTAATGGACATTCCATTGTAAATTCACAAAACCACAGTTTGGACCACATTACGGTGATTATTATAAACTCCGGAAATGTAAGCAACACATTGCCTAATCCTGAGGCTTTCTGAATCTTGAACATATCCACATTTGTTGAATTACTGAGCTTCAGTTTAAATGTAAAAAAAACTCTCCCTGTGTATCTGGGTTGTGTGCCTACTGTGCCTTCAAGCCTGATAGTAACTGCTGTGGTGCCTCTGTACTTGTTAAGGTCTATATCAATGCCAGACAGGTTCCCAAAGACCCACCAACAAAACACCTAGAACTCTAGATCACCATAAATAAGACAAAGTACCAATTTATATCTTGCTATGGAAGGCCTTTCATGACCCCCTGTTAGTTACTGAAAGTATTACATAAACTCCTAATTAACAATAACTCCATTACTTTGTCAAACGTTAACTACCCTGCAATTAAATAAAGCACCTATACATATAAAGTAGGGTATATCATATTCTAGATCTAGTCTTTATGAATATAGCTTCTATATGTACTATTCCCCTGGTCTGTACTTTGCCAGTTGAGTTTTGTGATGTGTGTTTTCAAAATGTCAAAGCCTCTAAAACCAGTATCACTAAATTTAAGAGTTCAAAGTCAAATTCTGAATTTAAGAATCTTAAGACTGCTGCAAGCTTGATGACAAAAGCATTTGGACTACATCTTTGCATTCAGAAAAGTACATTTTAAATATATTTATAATTGCATTTGTCATACCATTTAAATCAGTTTTGTGTATTTTTTGCTCTTTATCTGAAGCTAAAGCTATTAATTTGAGGTATTTTTTATAGTCTGCATTAATTTTTGGTTTCTCTGCTGGGCCTAGGTGTTTTTCTGAGTTTGTTGGGGCTAGTTGTAACTAGAAGCTCTGGTAATTAACTCAGCACCACCACCACATCCCTGGTATTTTACATGCCGCAAACAGTCTGCCATATCAGTCATGAGTCTGCTGCAAGGTTGATAACAAAAGCATTTGGACTACATTTTTACATTTGGAGAAAAAATGCATTTGGACTACATTTTTACATTAAGACAAGTACATTTTAGGTAGATTTACAATTGCTCCTATCTTACCATTTAAATCAGTTTTGTGTGCTTTATATTAACTAAAATATACTGTGGCTGTCTTACAATGTATGAGAAAGTTTTTTATTAATTTTTTTGCTGTATGTTAATTTCTTGCCAGATAGTTATTGTTGAATGTAAGTTATTGACTGCCATTGATTTCCTTGCCACACAGCAGTTTCAGTACGCTGATATACTGCTTTTATGTGGCACCTTATTTACATAGCAGTTTTAGTACACTGATATACTGCTTTTATGTGGCACCTTATTTACATAGCAGTTTTAGTACGCTGATATACTGCTTGCATGTGGCACCTTATTTACATAGCAGTTTTAGTACGCTGATATACTGCTTGTATGTGGCACCTTATTTACATAGCAGTTTTAGTACCCTGATATACTGCTTTTATGTGGCACCTTATTTACATAGCAGTTTTAGTACCCTGATATACTGCTTGCATGTGGCACCTTATTTACATAGCAGTTTTAGTACGCTGATATACTGCTTGTATGTGGCACCTTATTTACATAGCAGTTTTAGTACGCTGATATACTGCTTGTATGTGGCACCTTATTTACATAGCAGTTTTAGTATGCTGATATACTGCTTGCATGTGGCACCTTATTTACATAGCAGTTTTAGTACGCTGATATACTGCTTGTATGTGGCACCTTATTTACATAGCAGTTTTAGTACGCTGATATACTGCTTGCATGTGGCACCTTATTTACATAGCAGTTTTAGTACGCTGATATACTGCTTGTATGTGGCACCTTATTTACATAGCAGTTTTAGTACGCTGATATACTGCTTGTATGTGGCACCTTATTTACATAGCAGTTTTAGTATGCTGATATACTACTTGTATGTGGCACCTTATTTACATAGCAGTTTTAGTACGCTGATATACTGCTTGTATGTGGCACCTTATTTACATAGCAGTTTTAGTATGCTGATATACTACTTGTATGTGGCACCTTATTTACATAGCAGTTTTAGTACGCTGATATACTGCTTGCATGTGGCACCTTATTTACATAGCAGTTTTAGTACGCTGATATACTGCTTGCATGTGGCACCTTATTTACATAGCAGTTTTAGTACGCTGATATACTGCTTGTATGTAGCACCTTATTTACATAGCAGTTTTAGTACGCTGATATGCTGCTTGTATGTGGCACCTTATTTACATAGCAGTTTTAGTACGCTGATATACTGCTTGTATGTGGCACCTTATTTACATAGCAGTTTTAGTACGCTGATATACTGCTTGTATGTGGCACCTTATTTACATAGCAGTTTTAGTACACTGATATACTGCTTGCATGTGGCACCTTATTTACATAGCAGTTTTAGTACGCTGATATACTGCTTGCATGTGGCACCTTATTTATATAGCAGTTTTAGTACGCTGGTATACTGATTGCATGTGGCACCTTATTTACATAGCAGTTTTAGTATGCTGTTATACTGCTTGTATGTGGCACCTTATTTATATAGCAGTTTTAGTACCCTGATATACTGCTTGCATGTGGCACCTTATTTACATAGCAGTTTTAGTACGCTGATATACTGCTTGCATGTGGCACCTTATTTATATAGCAGTTTTAGTACGCTGATATACTACTTGCGTGTGGCACCTTATTTACATAGCAGTTTTAGTATGCTGATATACTGCTTGCATGTGGCACCTTATTTGCATATCACATTGCTTCCCAAAGGTTTTGCCCTAAACTCAGTGCAGTTTGTCAATTCCACAATTATGTTTCTTTTTGTTGTTGCTTGAAGAACTTAGGATATTGTTACAGAATTAAATAGATATGTGTTAGGCTCAGATTCAAGTGGTCTTGGTAATAATATATTTTAGTTGGTTTTGGTAAAATATATAGGTGATGATGCAGAAATACATATTTGAATAATCTTAATAATTCTTTGTGTGTGAAGTTTTCAGAAACGTAAGTGGATGTTGGAAGATATCTGACAAAAATGTAAGAGTATTATTTTAATAATTTATTTTATAATGTAAGAGTATTATTTTCTTTCAGTGAACAAATGTAACGTACAAGATGTGAGTGTGAAAGATGAACAAAACAGCATCATCACTCTTTTGATGTAGGAAATGGGTTGTAGATGTGGATAGGGGTGGTATAAAGTGCAATGAAAATATGAAGGATTAAATATGTAATAATATGAGCACTACTTGCGAATATTTTCATTTTTTTTATTTGGCAGGTTACTTATTTCTGCTTTGGATTTTTTAGCCAGCAAGTGAAGTGTAAATATTATTGCATCTTAAGGTTCTAAACTTATTGATTGGTCTCAGTTAATCCTTGTTGTTAGCAAAAACATGAGGAAATTTGTCATCCAGGATAAAATGGCTGTGCAGTTTGAAAATGCTTATAGTACTTTATTGACTGGGTGACATGTTTATAGTAGTGATGTACTGAAAATCATTGTTTAAAGAATGGACGAATATCCTTGGTCCCCAGTAGTGCTGCTGGTGGATGATAGCACTTATTATAAGATGAGTGCTGATAGAAAATAGAACTGTAAGTGAATATACATACATTTATTGGATGAATGTGATGGATGTCTATCTCCTTTTGGTTTAATTAAAAGCTCACAGCAATATGGTACTGAAAAACAAATAAATGAACATTGGCCAAAAACTGCAACAAGGTTCTTTGTTTGAAGTTTAAACTGGATGGAGATTAGGTAGTAAAGAGGAAGACTGGAGAGGATTAGGAAAGGTATGCTGCCTGTGTTATCTGATGGCAATGTTATGGTTATGATTGCCTATTTACTGAGGGAGGGCTTTTATTAGTAATGTCTAGATAGGACTGCATTTACATAGATAATATAACAAACAGTATTGTTTCAGTGATGATTAGGTGAGCTGTAAGAGAAGTATTTGTAGGACGGGCATATTAAAGAGGTGTAACTGGAATGATGAATATGCAATTAATGGGAAACTGGATATGTTCCACTTATACTGCAGAAATAATGAAAACGTGAAGCACATTATAAAGCAGTAAATGAGAGCTAGTTAGTTGTCAGGCAGCATGTCTTTTTTGGATAATAAACATTTTTACAAGTGGGGGTACCACAGAGCTTGCTACTTTCAGCATGTTACTTGGTACTTTAACAAAGCTGAATATAAATTATAATTAGAACTGCAGTGCAAGGAGAAGTGGTTTGAGTTGAGTGCTACTTGTTTTTCCTATACTTGATTTTGACTGGCATTTCAGTAATGTATTTAAAAAGTAATTTATTTTTTCATGCCTCACAACCTTTTTGTTTACATCTAGATAATAAGTAAGCTGTCATGCAGCCAATGCATTGAAATATTTTTTTTTCTTATACACTTCATTTTGTTTTGATTGGACTCTCATAATGACGGTTTGGAACCCAGGGCAGCGTATTTAATTAAAGTTACAGTTTTTGTGGTTTTGAGCATAGCTCTTCTCCTTTCTAGTTGGCAGCACCCCTTCCCATTGACCCCACCCATTCAGCTGTCTCCTGCAGCCCCCTTTGATTTGAAGGCACCAGCCACCACTGCCTGCAGGTTACCGAGAGGTGATCTCTGCTTACCATATAAGGCATTTTTGGATATATCTCTGATGGATCTCTTTAACATCCACAAAACAAACAACACTAGAAACACTAAATTGAAGGATCTCAACTTTGTCTGACATAAATAAAATCTGCTGGAGGGACTGATATGTATCTGAAAGGATCCCTGTACCATGGAATAAGCTCCCAACCTACATAAAGTAGAGTTCATCCTTGACCCTGTTCAAAGAAAACCTTAATCATTGGATGGGAAATCGTAAATCCATCCTCAGCCTGGCTCCCATGTCTTTGATGGACAAGTCTGATAGTAAGAAAATTAATCCCTAGCTAACATATCACCCCCACATAACCTTAACTAACCCTTTAATAACATCCCTACAGTATAGGCTTCCAAAGAACCCTGAAACAAAACTGGGTTGGGTAGCATGACTAGGCTTGTAAAGACCCTGGTGGTCATTAGCCTAATATGAACATATTAACCTATGAAAGGGCAAGTCTCATACAATTACATAATGAAATCTCAAAATTCACTTATGATAGTGCCAGCTCAGATGCTGGCACAGAAGTCAGCTTCATGAAGGTCATATATGTCCTCTTAAACAAATTCACAGAATTAGTTCCAACCAGGAAAAAATAGAATGGGAACTTCAAAAGTAAACCACTCTGGTGAGCCACCAATACTATTAAATGTTACAAGAGAAATAAACTCATTAAATTATACAATAGAGTCAGAAGTCCTCATAATAAGGATACTAGAAAAATCACTGCCAGGGAACTAAAAAATACTGTTAGGACTAGCAAAACAACCCATGAACATAGGCCAGCTTCTGAAGCAAAAGAAATAATGCAAATCCATCACTAGCTCCATTAGGAGACTAGGGAACAACACTCAATGTTGTTCAGAACTTATCCTAAATGTACCATCCACTCCATCCTGGCAGTCATCATTGATATGCTAACAAAATCAGTGCAAATCTCACCTCCAAAATGTCTATCTAAACTACACATATCCTGAAATTTCCTGTCACCAGGGTACAAGTTCTGAAGGTGCTATTAGAAAAGTACAGTTGTGTATACTTACCATAAATGTAGATGTTCGAGTGTATTCACTGTTGCAGTCATTACATTTGGGTAATCCTGCTGACAGGTTGCCCTCAGTCGGCCTGAATTCCAAAGTCCTGGGTCCTGCATTGGCCGCTGTCACCCCTTCCCTGATGTCAGGTCATCAGGGGTATAAAAGATGTGGTCGATGCCATTTTCTTTAGTTTTTCTTGCCCCAGATGCCAGGTGCCCCCTAAAAGGGTAGCCGAAATGTATATACATATAAATACATGCACCAATATAATCTTTACCTTCAACTACAAGCAAATACACCACATAGGTTGTATAAATCAGAGAAGGAAAGATAGGTTCCATCAGAAGAAAGGGGGATGGTGGGAGGGTAACCTGGACTGCAACAGTGAATACACTCGAACATCTACATTTATGGTAAGTGTACAAAACTGTACTATGTTCTTTGTGTTTCACTGATGCAGTCATTACATTTGGGTAGAGTCCCAAAGCTATGGATGGGAGGCTGGAGCTAAACAGCATTAGGAGTGGCTATGAGGCCCTGCAGAACTGCAATGGCAAAGCCTGCCCTGGATTTAGAGTAGATTGGCAGATGATAGTGCTTGGTAAAGGTGTGCACTGAACTCCAAGTAGCAGCCTCTAAAATGTCCTTGGTTGGTACTCCCCTGAGAAAGGCTGCTGAAGTGGCAGCAGCCCTTGTTGAATGTGGCCTAATGCCCTTAGGCACTGGCTTGCCATGGTATAAGTAGCAGAAATGAATGCAGTGGCCTATCCACTTTGAAATAGTCTGCTTTGAGATAGCCTTTCCTTGTGATCCTGCAGCATATGCCACTAGTAATTGTTCTGTCTTTCGGAACACTTTGGTTCTGTCCAAGTAGAATCTAAGCTGTCTGTGTACATCCAGAGAATGCAGAATTTTCTCCCCTTTATTCTGTGGATTTGGATAAAAAGTTGGCAGATGAATAGTTTGGTTAATAGCCACACTGGACACCACCTTAGGCATAAATGTTGGGTTTGTCCTCAGAGAGACCCTGTCTGGATAAAAAATTATAAAATGTTCCACAGCCATGAGTGCCTGAAGCTCTGAAACTCATCTTGCAGAGGTTATTGCTAGGAGCAGAGCTGTTTTCCAAGATAAAAACTTTATATCAGCCATAGCAGCTGGCTCAAAAGGTGGCAGGGTGAGTTTTTCCAAGACATAGTTAAGATCCCATGCCAGCATTGGTGATCTTCTTGGAGGCCTTAAGTTTTTGGCTCCTCTGAGGTACTGTTTTAGTAACAGATGAGAAAAGATTGGTGGTTCTGTATTGTAAGGAGCCGAAATGGCAGAGGCATGAATTTTAATAGATGAAAAAGATAGACCTTTGTCCAGCATCTCAGTTAGGTATTGCAAAATCTGAGGAATATTTGGCACAGCTGTATCAGTTCCTTGTGCCTGGTTCCAAGCACAAGATCTCTTCCATTTTCCAGCATAGTACTAGGCCTTCTGACCTCCAGAATGACATCCATCACAGCTTTACTGAGAGGTGTGTTTTGTATGGCTACATTATCCGCCATGCTGCCAGGTTTAAAGTGCTGAGTTGGCTGTGCAGGATCTGATTGTTTTGCTGGGACAGTAGATGAGGTATTTGAGGTAAGGTCCAAGCCAGGCATTGAGACAAGCTCCTTAGTATTGGATACCAGTACTGGCAGGGCCAGTCCGGGGCAATTAGTATCATCCTTGGCTTCTCCTGTCTGATCTTTAGGAGTACCTTGGGGAGGAGAGGCAGAGGGGGAAATGTGTATACTGATAGGTTTTTCCAGCTGAAAGATAGGGTGTCCACTTTCCATGCTTGTCTGTGATATATCCTTGTGCAGAATCTTTTTAGTTGGTAGTTGTGAGTGGAGAAAAATAGGTCTATGTCCAGGCATACCCATTTCCTTGTTATCATGCTGAAGACTTGTCGATCCAGGCACCACTCGTGGGGATCCATAAGGTTTCTGCTTAGGTCGTCTGCCAGAGTATTTTTCCTTCCTGGCAGGAATTGTGCCTGCAGGCATACTTGGTAAGTCAATGCTGTGTCCCACAAAGTCATGGCTAGTCTGCAAAGAGGGTAAGAATGAGTGCCCCCCTGCTTGTTTATATACCTCATGACCGTGGTGTTGTCTGTCTTTATCAGTAGTTGTCCTGGATGAAGTAAGTCCTTGAAGGCAGTCAGGGCATTTTCAACTGCTAGCATCTCTTTTTGATTGATATGTAGATGCATTTGGTTTGAGGTCCATGAGCCCTGAATGCATCTTCCTGCCATGAGGGCCCCCCAGGCATAATCTGATGCATCTGTTGTTAGTGTTTGCCTTGTTGGGGGTAATGTGAATGGCTGTCCCTTGTTTTGGTGACAAGCCTTTGCCCACCATCGAAACTCCTGTCACAGGCAGGGAATGAGAGCAATCATAGTTTCCAGGCTGTGGCAATGTTGAGTCCAAACACTTTTTAGGTACCATTGAAGTTTCCTCATATGCAGTCTTGCATATGGAATTAGTAGGATGCAGGATGCCATGAAGCCCAAAGCCTGCAGAATTTTTCTTGCAGATAACTGAGCCTTTGTTGCCAGCATTTTGAAATAGGTAGTCAGTTGCCTTTGTTTGTCTGGCATGAGATAAGCTATCTGGGTAGTTGTATTTAAGCTTGCACACAGGAATATTATCTCTTGAGAGGGTACAAGTTTTGATTTCTTTTCATTGACTGTGTACCCTAGGCATGTTAGAAGTCTTTTCACAAATGCCAGATGCTGTAGAAGAATGTCCTTGTTCTATGCTTGAATTAGACAGTCGTCCAAGTAAGGATATATTTGTATTCCTCTTTGTCTGCAGAATGCAATTATTGGTGCCAGGCACTTTGTAAAGACCCTGGTCACAGTAGATAAGCCAAAGGGCAGTGCAGAGAATTGGTAATGCATTGAGCCAGCCTTGAATCTGAGATATCTTCTGCATATTTGTCTGATTGGGACATGCAGGTATGCCTCTTTTAGGTCTAAAGTCACAAGCCAAGCGTTCTTGCCCAGCATGGGCAGAAGCTGCTGTAAAGTCAGCATCTTGAATTTTGGTATATCCAGGAATGTGATCAAAATAGATAGGTCCAGTATTGGCCTCCAGACCTTGTCCTTTCTGGGTACCAAGAACAGTCTTGAGCAAAATCCTTGTCCCTGCTCTTGCTCTGGTACTAGCTGAATGGCTCCCATGTCCATGAGGGATGAGAGTTGTATTTGTGCCTCTGCCCATTGATTTTTTGGCAGATCTGGCCAGCCGTTTGCCTTTGGCAGGGTATGGAAATGGAACTTGTAGCCTTGTGACATGATATTTAAGACCCACTTGTCCTGGGTTATAATGTGCCATTTTTGAGAAAAAAGTGCAAATTTTCCCCCTAAGGGGGCTGCCAGGAGATAAGTGCTTGGTGCAGGCAGGGGGAAGTCATTGGGACTGTTTCCTGAATGGTTGTGACTTGTCTTCTCCAACTTCGGCGGCAGAAGCCCCCCATTGTTTTGAGCAGAATGAACCTTGCTCCTGGGATCTGCTTCTAGGGCATCTGGGTCTGACACAGGAAAGGACCAATTCTTTGTTGGCCAGTGTCTACTAAACCTAGGTGGCTGTACTTGTAAAAAATCTTTGACCGTTTGCATAGATTTAGCTTTGTCCTTCATATTCTTTAACACCTCTTCTGCCTTAACACCAAACAAAGTATCATGCTGTAAAGGTGCATCTAATAATTTGACTTTAACATGATCAGGCAGATTTTGTTCTTTTAATCAAGCATGCCTCCTAATTACAGAACCTGTAACTGCGGCCCTGCAGGAGGCCTCTAAAGAATCAAAACCACATTGCAAAGTATGCTTTCCAACTTGTTCAGCTGCATGCAATATATCCTGCATTTCCTTGTTTTCTGTACATTCAGAGTTTAACAACATTTTCTGTTTAAGCAATGCCATGACATGTTGCTGATATTTGAGCATATGAAACTGACAGTTTAAGGCCCTTATAGCCAAGGTAGCAGATGTGTAAATCTTTTTTCCCCATCTATCCCGTGCACTAGAATCTCTGTCAGAGGGGGTAGGGTTTTTTGCAGCGGAAGCCTTAACTCCTTTGGGACCCTTTGAAATAGTTTCTGGGTCTGCAGCAGGGTTTTTAAAAAGGAATTTATGTGAGTCAGGAACCCTGTAATATCTATCAGGCTTAACAGGAGCTGGAGGTAAAGAGTCAGGGGTAAGACTAGACTCCGAAAACACATCATCTACAATGTCTAACACAGGTGGGATAGCTAGTGGCTTGTGTTGAGGTAGTAACAGGAAATCCCTGAGCCTCTTTTTAGATTCTGAAAAATCTTGGCTCTCCCAGTGGAAATGCTCCCTCATGGTATATAAGGTTTCCCCAAAAGAATAGTCCTCTGGAGGAGAAACTGAAGGAATAGATTCTTCAGCATCAGAATCCTTATAGGGGGAAGAGAATATTCCTGATCAGAAGAAGAATCAGAAGAAATGGAAACCTGATCTGAAGATTCATAGTCAGTCTCTTGCCTAGGCCTCTTATCAGGAGGGGGATGGGAACCCCTGATCAAGGTAATCAAGTCTTCGGCCATTTTGGGCATCTGCTTTTTGGGCATGGAGGCCTGTCCACATGGCTCTTGAGTTTGCTTCTTTGCCTTTGAAGGTGCTTTATTCTTTGCCTTTGAAGTCGGTTTAATGTATAGATGTTTAGGTCTGAATACACCCTCAGAACCCAGTGCCTGCTCAGCGGCTTCAGACCCATCTGAAGGAATAGCGTCCGAGGCTCCAATACCTTGAGTTTCCAGCGACATAGCTGACTCCACGTGGGAGTCGTTACCGGTCTGCAACTCTAAAGTAGCGGGCATCAGGGGCTGCAAAAGCGCCTCACTGAGAACCGGCGAACCGGTGACTGGATTAGGAGAAGCTTCATCGTCAGTTTTGGGCCTCGGTTGTCTATCTTTTTCTTTTTCTTTGTGTTTTTTTGTGAACTCCGGTAGTCGGATGGCTATCTGATGACATTTCTGGATAATTAAACCTGCGTCCAAAATAGTTTAATGCAAAATCATACCGACGCTTAATAGTACATTGGTTAAATCAAGCACAAAACCGACAGCATGAAACATTTTGGTCAGGGCCTAGGCAAGGAATACAGTAAGAATGAAAGTCCTTATGAGGTATTTGCTTCCCACAAGAAATACAATTATTAACTTTTTCTGACATCAGTCGGGAGCAAGAAAAAAGTTTCCCCAACGGGGTATTTAGCTTTATAGAAGACTTCGGATCTGAAACTCAAACTCGAAAATCTCAGGAGTCGGCTGACTGGCACTTGTGAACTGCTTCTGCTTTGGGCACCGCGCGGCAAGAAAGACTAAAGAAAATGGCGTCAACTGCATCTTTTGTACCGCTGATGACCTGACGTCAGGGAAGGGGTGACAGCGGCCGACGCAGGACCTAGAACTTGGGAATTCAGGCCGACTGAGGGCAACCTGCCAGCAGGATTACCCAAATGTAATGACTGCAACAGTGAAACACGAAGAACATCCAAAAATACTTCCTTCATAGGATATGACAACATACCAGGATGTTTAATAAATAGGACCAAACATGGCATTGCTGAACCTCTTTTCAAATTGTTGAACCTAAACTTAGCCAAGGTATTGTTTCTTTTATTATGGTACACTACAAGGATGAAGCCCCTCCACAAGTATGGCCCTAGCATGAACCCAAGTAATTATAGACCCATTATTCTGCTCTGCAAAACTATGGAGCATATCACAACTATATTTTCAATTATGGGTTTAAAAATATTAGCCTATATCCTTAGCACTTCAGCTTTGTGAAAGGGAGATCCTGCCTATTAAATTTAGTTAATAAGTTTCTTTGAGAGGGTTGAATAGGCTGTTGAAAGTGGTCATGCTATTCACACATCATATCTTGACATATCCAAAGCTTTTCATACCATACTCCATGCAGGTATTGTAAGTAAGCTAAATAAGTTAAATATAAATCCTTATGTGGTAATATGCAGAGGAAATCGACTAAAAGACAGAACTTGCATAATTTTCATGGAAGATCTGTAATGGGACTTCTTCACTTCAGCATTTATTCCTCTGATCTCCAAACTGAACACCAGAGCATTGGTTAATTAAGTTTGCAGATAACTGCAAACTGGGTGATTTTTGTCAAGACTGCCTGTAACACTTGTATCCTTTGGAAAGAATTTCCTTATTTTAATACCCATAAATTCAAAAATGTGCAATATGATTTCATTTGGCAAACAACTAATATCATCAACATATTTTATAAATAATACTCTATCACTAAACAAAATTGTAGTTGTGAATCTTGGTACCTGGGTTGGCAGTTCCCTCTCCTTCGATTATCATGTGGCAACTGCAGCCAGGAAATCCTCCTACATAGTCAAGGGTATATCATCCTGATCTAAAGAACTAATTCTTCCCTTATATTTGGTAGTAATTAGACTAGTTATAGAGTATAATACCCCCTTTGTGCTGTACCTCACTTAACATATCAAATACCATTGGTGCCCAATTAAGATTTTAGGCTTAACGACCTTGAGCTGCCAAGACAGGCTAATAGATCTATCCCTTTACTCAGTATCTTATATACTCTTGAGGGATTGTCTTTGCTTGCTTACTGTGCAGTTATATGCATCTTTGTCCTTGATCTTATAGATTTCCTCTACTCTATTAGCAAACATCTAAGCAGAAACAATGATCTAAGTGTGAACCAACAGATAGACAGAGCATGATGGAAAGATAGATTAATTATAGACTACCTCTCCCATCTCCGGAATAAGCTGTCCCTGCAGGTTATCACTGCAACATGTTATCATCCTTCAAACAGAGCCTCGATGTCTAGATGAGTTCCATACATCTCCACCTCTTAGCACAAGAAATCTAGATAAAGCTAAAAATAATGGTGTGACAAAGGTCCAAAATCAGGGACAGATTTTAATTATTCTTCTTATAAACTTAAAAAGTCACTTGAGCAACAGATTTTGCATTTGCATGCATTTTCTGAAAGATATAAAGTCTAAAACTCAAATGTCTGTCATTATTTAGTGACTTCAATCTTCAATGACTTGCCAAAGAACTACACACATTATGAGGAATAGACCAAAAATATGAAACAAAAAGCTGGCCATTCTACTAAAACTTGGACAGTTAAGACTTATGATAGATAGCGTTAGGTTTACCCCAGGACAAGACCTCCTTGAGAAATGTGACACAGCCTAATGGTGGGTACTGGCAAGGCATTGATGATCAAAATACTATGTTGCCTTAAAACTTCTAAGAACCCTACATATATGCAGTTTATTATTGGCTCGTAAGATACACATTGTTTTGTTAAATATGTCAAATTTGGCAAAATCGAATGGGGTGATTCTGTTTTAATATCATGGTGGGGGTAAAAGGATGATTTCTGGCAAATATTTTATTGAATTTAACACATTAAAATATAAAAAAATGGTTTTGTGCACTAATTGTTTTTTTACTTCTTGTAATGTGAATGGAAGTTATTTAAGTTTGCATTTTACTTTTGTTCTGAAGCTGTCTTTTGGTTATTACACATGAGGCAAAAATACTTAACTTTTTATTCTTATATTAAAAGTATTTCTTTATTGTCTTTGCCACTGTTTATTATTTGAAATTGCAATTGCATTATACAGGTATACAACAAGCAGAGAGAACCATTTAGGTGAGATAGAAGAAACTGAGTTTGCTTTACAAGGTATGAGCAGGAGGGTAAGAATACTAGGGTGGGGTGAGAGAGAGAGGTAAGTAGTGCGCTATAGGAAATGAGGTCTGGAGGAACAAACAGATGTGACATGATAGGATGATATGAGGAATACTCCAAGTGAGGCAGTCAAAAATGAACAAACACAGTGGACAAGAGTTATATAATAAACAGAGAAAAGAGGAATAAAAGGGATGACTAGGAGTGGAAGATGGAAAGAGATAATGAAGAGGCAGAAAATAGGGATCATGCAGACACACTGAATAGCTTTCACTTCAATGTTAAAAAGAAGACAAAAACAATTCTAGTGATTGCAAAAGTATTCTTTTCTTTGGGGGGAGTGGACAAGCCCATCTACATATCCCATCTGAAGTGAAATTCCCCACTACACCCAACTAATATATATCAACTTCAGATTTCTACAACTGTGGGAAAAGTGCATCCTCAACAATAACCAAAAGCTGTTTTTGGCCATTCTTCTTTGACCAAATGACATTTGAGTAAAACTTATTTAATGGATATGCATGTTTTTAGAAAATCATACACTCATTTGGAGTACTGCAGAGGAGGGATCAACAGGAGGAAGTGAAGATAGAAAGCACAAGGGAAAACAGCAACATGAAGTATAAGAGACTTACGGAATAAGATGAGAGGAGTCAGGAGTAGACAACAGAGCAGAGTGCATACAACAAGTCTTCAGCAGGGAATGTGCAAGGGACCCAGTGCAGCATAGAGAAAGATTTAATTTTTAGGAACAGTAAGAAAGGTTAGATGGGGGTGCAAATGGAGTGGAAACGATTTCACATTGGCAGCAGTATAATGATGTAGGAACTGAAGAAGAGGAAAACAGCACATGGAGGAACAGAAAACAATGTTTTGTTTTTTATAGACTCTAAAAACAAGGCAGTTTTGAAACACAACATAGGCAACATGGGAGGCTGATTTATAATGAAACCAGTCTCAAACCATACAGTTTGTAAGATATGGGTAGAGGTGAACATGATGGACACAAAGGCAGAGTGTAGAAGATTTTTTTTCTGGCATATGCAGACACCTTCAGTTGCTTGTTACCACTTTCCTTTTTTGCAGGCTTGTGCATAATCACTGAATTTTGAAAATAGAAGACTTTAGTAATCATACTCAGTTTACTATATGCACAATCAGTTTACCAAAATGAATACAAATTCAGTGTACCAATAAATGAATATCATATAGTTGTAAACTATCAAGAAGTTGTGTCAAACAGAACTTTGTTATGGCACATCACTTGGGACAGAATCTCTGTAAGTAGATTATTGAATTCCAATATAAGGCAATAGTCAGGCATACACCATGTATGGAATACTGTCCTGCTGCAGTACTAATGTCTTTTCAGTAGACACTACCACTAGAACATTATCTTATATGTTAACTGTACTTTCTAAACCTTCAGTTATTTTTATTTTATTTTAGCTGCTGCTCTTTGAAACAAGTCTGAAGCCGATGATGATCCAAATGGCAATCTAAAATACAAGTATTTGCACAAAGATACACTGAGTATATAAATAGTGAAATATCTTCATCCAGTTTAATTCTCCAGGTCCCTTGATGAGAACCTAGCACAAAGAAGAACTTGCTATTGGCCATAACCACTAAACCTTTTTCTATAGTTTGAAGTGAATAATGTTCCATTTCTGCTGTTGGTGTTTTATAATACTAGACTTACATTTAGGTTTATAAAGAAAAAAAAATATGTCATTCTATCAAGAGCAGAAAACACAACTAGGTGTTCCCTAACTTTACATTCCAAGATTAATGACATTTTGCTCACTAAAGCAAAATGCTTGATGACTAAAGAATATATAAATTGTAACTGAAGAAGTAAATTAGTTAATTGTACATGCAGAAAAAGCTAAAAAGTTTGCTAGCTCTTAAGAGGAATTATGCTTTGGATAAAAAAGCCAATATACATACATACACACACACACACACACACACACACACATATACACATATCTGTATATATATATATATATATGTATATATATATATATATATATATATATATATATGTATATACACATACACACGCACGCGCACACACACACACACACACACACACACACACACACACACACACACACACACACACACACACACACACATCAAAAGACACATTAAGTTTCATGAGTAATATTACATGCATTTAAAGTCTCCTGCTAACAATATAACAATAAGGTACTAGTGACAGTATCTTTCTTAATGTATATATATTTTAACCATTTTGTACACATAGTGATGGTCTGGTCAGCACAGTAATTTATTGAATTCAAAACCTTTCAACATCATTTCATAATCAATAAAGTGAAAATAAATGTGATTCGTAGTGATGTAAATGTTATGGATGTGTTAATGTGCAGACATTAACTTTCCAGTGAATTTGTGTCATTGGTTTTATTGTAGCATTTAAATCTGTACCTGCAAGCAAAAACTAATTATTTCATGAAGAGCTGGGAAGTTTAAAGTAGATTTTCTGCATTATTCTTATTACAGAAAGCAAAATTGTGACCAGCACTTAAATTCATTAAAACAGGCTTTGTGGAACTGTTTTCAGTGGTGTGACCACAGTAAGTGAGCAAGTTTTGCCTCTCACATTCTCCCATGGTGTTCCAACAGCCAAGTGGATATTTCAGTATAGTGTTCCATTTGTGTAAATGTATCTTATGTGGTCTATGAATCAGATGTTGTATGGCAAAGGATAGCAACCACTACAGAAATTTCTTTGAATTCAGAAGAGGTATGTTTTGGTGGTAGAAGAAAAAGATGTGAATTTGTTGATTCCATAGTGGAAACATTTTTATTTCAGAGAAGGATTAAAGTTTACAGAGCAAGATTGTGATATCATGGAATTGGGTACTATATGAAAATTCATATAATTCATGGCATACCAAGGTAACTTGTAGGAGAGTGGGTCAAAAACTGTTAATCAGGATTCATAGCTTATTTGACAAGGACAACTTGATGTGTTTACATCATAATGGACTTTACCATTCATCCCATATTGGATTTATTAAAGTTACGGTCAAGTCTGTACACATTACCTATTTTGTTTAGACCATATAAAAGAACAGCCAGATGGGTTAAGATAATCAATGGAAAACAGAAACATATTTTATTGATACATGCGCATAATGTTTAACTCTCTGCCAGCTACTATACCAGATAACAAAATACTTTTTTTTTTTTTTTTTTTTTTAAGAATAAAGGTAGTGTTGCTTTAGGCATTTATCAAGGTAGGAAATGCTAATTAACTAAGCAGTATTATGCAGATCTCCATATGAAGAATATTCATTCATGAAGGTTACATAAAAATTTTGACTCTGAAGTTGTCCTACATTTCCTTAACTATATGGGTGTAGTCAAAAGGAAGTACCTGCATGCTTATAATAAAAGTGTTCCTTTCAGAGGTCATTCTGATGCCTTTTACAATTGGTCTGCTTCTCTCAGTCTAATAATATCCACTAAAGTGAGTCTGCTAATCTCACCCTCTCAACAGTGCTGCTATGTCTCAAAATCAGGAACCTTGCCAGTCCAGTATTGTGTGAGATGTGGACTTGAGATGTGGACTACCTCATACAGGCCCCATTAAAGTGACAATTCCTACATACTAATCAGAAAGAAAGACTGTAGCCTTACCTTTCAGCATAGATCTGACAATGATATGCATCTTATGCATATATAGTCAAATAATAATCAAATGATTTATAATAAAATGGGCAGAGGCAAATTTGTCTATACAAGTCATTGAAATAAAATCATTTGTAATAAAAACGACAATGGTCCTCTTAATCTATTCAAATCATTCTAACAAAGTTTCTCAGGATTCATAGCTTATTTGACAAGGACAACTTGATGTGTTTACATCATAATGGACTTTACCATTCATCCCATACTGGATTTATTAAAGTTACGGTCAAGTCTGTACACATTACATATTTTGTTTAGACCATATAAAAGAACAGCCAGATGGATTAAGATAATCAATGGAAAACAAAAACATATTTTATTGATACATGTGCATAATGTGCACCTCTCTGCCAGCTACTATACCAGATAACAAAATACCGTCTTTTTTTTTGTTTTTTTTTAAGAATAAAGGTAGTGTTGCTTTAGGCATTTTATCAAGGTAGGAAAGGCTAATTAAATAAGCAGTATTATGCAGATCTCCATATGAAGAATATTCATTCATGAAGGTTACATAAAAATTTTTGACTCTGAAGTTGTCCTACATTTCCTTAACTATATGGGTGTAGTCAAAAGGAAGTACCTGCATGCTTATAATAAAAGCGTTCCTTTCAGAGGTCATTCTGATGTCTTTTACAACAAGACTTCTACAACAACTGGAAAGACCACAGAAATACCTCACAAAGAGGATTACTGGCCTCAAACAGATGCCCTATGCAGACCGTCTAAAAAAACTACAGCTTTACTCCATCGCATATCGCATACTCAGGGGCGATCTCTGCCTAACATACAAAGGTATGTCAAACCCAGAGCTGTTGGACATGCTCCACTTAAAGAAATCCCAATCCCTCTGAGCTACACGCTCTAGGGACCAAAACCTTGTTACCACAATAAACAGAACATGCTGGAGGGATAGGTTCCTGTCTCAGAGACTTCCCATACTCTGGAACAGACTACCTATCTATGTCAAACAGAGCTCCTCATTAGTACTCTTCAAGAAAATCTTGATGTTTGGATGGGAAATGGGAAATTCACCCCGGAGATCATTTCTGTGGCTCTGCTTGACAGGGGCACAGGAAAATAATTTTCTTGAGTGGCGAAAGCCAGGGTACATTTTTTGGCTAGGCTTGTATGGGCCCTAGGGCCGATAGCCTAGTACCTACCTATGAACCTATGAACCAAGGTAATTTGTAGGAGGGTGGGTCAGAAACTGTTAATCAGGATTCATAGCTTACTTGACAAGGACAACTTGATGTGTTTACATCATAATAGACCTTACCAGTCATCCCATACTGGATTTATTAAAGTTATGGTCAAGTCTGTACACATTACATATTTTGTTTAGACCATATAAAAGAACAGCCAGATGGGTTAAGATAATCAATGGAAAACAGAAACATATTTTATTGATACATGCGCATAATGTTTAACTCTCTGCCAGCTACTATACCAGATAACAAAATACCTTTTTTTTTTTTTTTAAGATTAAAGGTAGTGTTGCTTTAGGCATTTATCAAGGTAGGAAAGGCTAATTAACGAAGCAGTGTTATGCAGATCTCCATATGAAGAATATTCATTCATGAAGGTTACATAAAAAATTTTGACTCTGAAGTTGTCCTACATTTCCTTAACTATATGGGTGTAGTCAAAAGGAAGTACCTGCATGCTTATAATAAAAGCGTTCCTTTCAGAGGTCATTCTGATGCCTTTTACAATTTGTCTGCTTCTCTCAGTCTCATAATATCCACTAAAGTGAGTCTGCTAATCTCACCCTCTCAACAGTGCTGCTATGTCTCAAAATCAGGAACCTTGCCAGTCCAGTATTGTGTGAGATGTGGACTACCTCATACAGGCCCCATTAAAGTGACAATTCCTACATACTAATCAGAAAGAAAGACTGTAGCCTTATCTTTCAGCATGGATTTGTCAATGATATGCATCGTATGCATATATAGTCAAATAATAATCAAATCATTTATAATAAAATGGGCAGAGGCAACTTTGTCTATACAAGTCATTGAAATAAAATCATTTGTAATAAAAATGACAGTGGTCTTCTTAATCTATTCAAATCATTCTAACAAAGTTTCCTACGTAAATCATAAGTCCTGTCTATAAGACCTACATCCTCTCTGTTTCTTATAACTTGCCTATATATATCCAATACTTATTTCATCTTTCTTGCTATTTTTGCAATGACTTGCTTATTCAAGCAGAATTAGTGACCATTGTCTTTCTTGACATTTCTTCACATTTTTTTGCTACTTATTAATCACCTTCTGAAGGCTGACCTGAAGTCTGTTCAGGCAGTTCAATTTCCATCATATGATCACAAACAAACTATTTTAATTGAATTTCAGTTTTTGCTTTAACCTTTTACTAGGCTGCATGGATCACCCTCTATCACAATTACACCTCATCAAGAACCAATCCTTTGTTGTCTTCATCTTTCCTTATAACCTGCACGCATATTTTATTCCTCTATTCACATTAACAATTCATTTTCAACTATTTTATTTAAAGTATGCTTTTCAAGGAAATATATTCAATACTTTAAATTGTAAATGTCCAATCTTTCAAGTTAAAAGTAAGTAGAGAGCAACTGCAACCATGCATAGTTGTGGCTGTCTAGCATTTTTCAAGAAACATACATTTATGTATGTATGTATGTATGTATGTATGTATGTATGTATACATGCATGTGTTTGTTTGTTTGTGCTAACTAGGGTAGAAAACTAATTCTTATGGAGTGTTTTCATCTTCAGCCTGGGTGGATACAGAAAGTATACAAAACAAAATGTGTTGTCACAATCATACACTGCCAGGACTAGCATGGATAACTTAGCTATACAATGGAACATTAGTATACTAAATTACAATGGCTCATAGGTAAGTACTAGGCTATCTGCCTTTTCAGGACACTATAAGCCTAGCTGAGTTCTCTTTCAAAGGTGAGAATCAAATATTGTACGTTTTGACTGTAACCACCTTAACCATTATACCAAACCACCTCTAATGACCTTCATCAGTCGTTGGAACATTTAGAACATTTACAGGGATATAACGCTTCTGAAAAGAGAAGGGAGGGAAGAAGAAAGGTGGAAGAGAAGAAGAGTGTGGAGTAATGAAAAAGTTTTCCATAAATAGAATGCTAACTATATTATTAAATAGAGCACAATGTGATTTTTTTTTTGTTTTGCAATTTGCTAACCATGTAAGCCCACTGGAGACAGTATCTCTTTTCAGAGGGGACCCAGGAGCACAGTTTCAAGGTCACACAATAGACAAATTGGGGTGGAAAGAATCATGTCTTGTACCTTTGACTAGAGGAAGCATCTCCTTAATAGCTCAGAGCCTTAATCCACTGTATTAACTACAGACATTAATTGTTTTAAATAGCAACATTGAATTCAATAAATAAAATATTATTTGAAGGTATGATAAACATATAATCCCAGTGCAACACTCAATCATGTTCACGAAGGAGCATTTATCCACAGTGAACAGTGCTGTCAATACAAAAGCTTTTTTTTTTTTTTTTTAATAAAGGGAAGGTACAGCTTTCATACTCAGGACAGCAGCACCAATTCTATGGTGCGGCAGCATAAATGGAGTGTGAGAGAGTCTCCTAAAATCTAAGTGCTGTTGGGGCCTGCTTACTGCTTTCTTTTTCAAAGTGTTTAGCATATTGCATGGATCAATATCGAGCATTTGGCTGGGCAGCATCCATGAAATGCTTGCTCATTAACATACAAAGCAGGCTGCTGTAGATGCAGAACGGAGCTGCACATTTATATGACCGATTACATTTTTAGAAATTCAGCATTATGTTACTACTTGTTATGATGCTGTATGTGTGCTAGTTAGCTGTCCTTTTGTAAACTCTGCCATTAAAATCCTTCAGTATTGCATTACACCATAAGTCAAGACTGCTAAGTTGAGATGGTGTAGAGTTTAAAATCACCTTCATTTTCTTTTTACCAATATAATTTTCTCCAGCGTGACTTGAAATGTTGAAACTTTGACACTTAAAGATAACATGTATATACCTACACAGCACATGTAGCAAAGGTCTGTGGATTTGAAGTAATGTGCTTAGCACAGCCCTGACTGTTACAGTTTTATTACATTTAAATGTATGTTAGATTAAATGGGCAACAGCATATTGCTGATGAGACCAACCCATGCCTGGAGGTACCAGGTTCAAACAGAAAAACAGTAACCCTGAAATAAAACAGGTGAAATAAACTGGTGAGGCATAAAGAATATATATTGTGCTGTTAACAATGGTGATGAGGAGTCTGTGGAAAATATCTAGTTTATAAAAGTAATGGTAACTAAGTCTGTGCATATAGTAGCAAGGATATTAGTTTTCATGTAGAAAAAATATTGATAGTTTTTTTTTTCAAAATGCAGCTGAGTATGGTACATTTTTTTATGTGACAGTGATACCTTCATTCAGCCACTCTTTCTCCACAGTTACCCACTTACAGTAACATTGTTAGGGAGCAAGAGATAAAAAACTCAGCTTGAATGAAACATTGACCATTACAGACAAGATGTTCTCATATGCACACACATGCACCCACCCATGCACCCCCCTTACTCACTCACACACACACACACACACACACACACACACACACACACACACACACACACACACACACACACACACACACACACACACACACACACACACACAAATATACGTGTGCACACAGACATACACAAATGAATGGGGGATTTACAGAATTACCAATTCACCTGCATGTCCTAAGGATGTAGGAGAAAACTGGAGCCCCTCCAAAAAAAAAAAAAAAAAAAAAAAACACTGACACAAGGGAAATATCCATTCTTCATGTAGAAGGTACCTCGTCAATGACAGCTTACTCGTTAAGATTTCAAATATTAAGATTAATGAAACAAACACAAACAGATGCAATTAATCAGCAAATTTATTTAAGAAAAATTCATTAGTCAAGTGTTTAAAGACATATTAATTTGCAAAAAGGGAACACTGTGTAGAGGAAATGCAAGCTGATTACTGCATGACATTGCATATGAAATTCTAAAAGATAGAATTTATCGTATTTCCATACTGTAAACAGAATATGAAACAAATGAGAGTGCGTTAGGAAGAAAACAAAAGTAAGGACAGAGTATTTTGACAAACCAAAAGATTTTTCTGTCTATGCATGTATGTTGCATGGATTGTAATCAGGCTGTGACAGCTTGTGTTAAACTTTGGAGAGTTACAAGCAGTGTCATTTATGTAGTAAGGTGGCTGGTTACAGGGATCATCAAATGTGTGTGACCCTGAAGACAATGACCAGACTGCCTGTATTTAACTGTTACACCTATGTCTCTAGGTTAGCAATAAATAATTAGCAGGTATTAGTAACACAGTGTTTACCCGTAGCAGATGTGACTGTCGGAATGGTAAACCTGGAGTGAACAGCCAAAGCCAAGACAAAGTAAACCATGCAACAAATAATTAAGGATGTAGTTCCTTCTTTAAAGGGACAACTCATTGAGAGTTATGTAATCAAATTTCTGTCTAGAAATGTTCCCCTTGTAAGTGTTGAAATTAGTGGGGTTATGTTTCGTCACTCACATTAACTAGCTGAAGAGACCACCCCTGTCAGTAGTGATCAGGCTGTTTCCCTTACTCAGTGGTACAGCAGTCTTGGCATTATGATATATCAGTAACAAAGGGAGTGACGGATGAAGCCCCTCATGTGACAGGTGCAGGAAGGTGTTTGTACAAAAGTGCTTATTTTCATTAATTTGCAGCCTGGAAGTATGTAAGCTATCAGGTCAGTGGCCTGCTGACAGGTCATCCTTGTCAAAAAGGAAAACTTTTGGACATTATGCTCAACAAACTGGTAGTCAACAAAATAGACTGACCAATATGCTGCTGTTATAGGATTGTTGTTTGTATTTATTTATGCAATGTTTTCTATATCGTTTTATGTCTCATGCCTGCTGACCACAAATCTCTCCTTTATACAGGACACGATCCGATTTGTTCCCTCATAATGAATAGCTGAAAATGGGAGTGAGAGCTATATTGAGGAGAACATCATCCAGGGAGCTACAAAATCATCTATGTAGTAGCTGGTGTAAGCAAACTGAGGCCCACTGACCCTTAACTGAAAAATGAGCACGTTCATTCTCCCTGCATTTGTAGTCAGGTGCCAAAGCTGCTGTAAACTCAAGCCACTTGGGTCATCATCAGGCCTTTATCCCTGAGCACAATAACTCATATTTATTTTTTTTATAACTTGTACATCATTTTTATTTTTGTTCTGTTTCTTGTTCTTTCTTAATGTGTTCTTCCATTATTGACAGAAAACAGTTATCTCACATCATATTTCATGTTCATCCTGCAATGTATTTAATTTTCAATCTCTTTTGTATTGCGTTGACATATTATTGAAGTGTCTGACTTCATTTTCTTCTTTAGTACATATTCCTTATTGGCAGTCATCCCTTTGCAGTGTTTTTGTTTTTCTGTTATATTGAATTGGCAGGCATGTTTCCGTTCTTAGATTTGTATATTTAATACATCTTTTTTTATTTAAAGTATATACCTGGTATATAGTGTGTGTTAATTCTGTAAGTGTGTGTGTGTGTGTGTGTGTGTGTGTGTGTGTGTGTGTGTGTGTGTGTGTGTGTGTGTGTGTGTGTGTATATATATATATATATATATATATATATATATATATATATATATATAAAAAAGAAGCCTAAAAATCCCAAAGTACAACTCAGAAACACAAACCCAGAGCGAGAGCTGAGAACCATGCACTATGTGCATAAGCGACTTTCCCAGTTCCTGTACACAGCCAAGGTTGGCGTCCGTAGATATAAATGCAAATGTAGAACAGCAACTTACTGCCTCACAACAAGTGAGCCTGAATAGCTTCAACCAAAACAAGAAAAGTCTAGTATTCAAGGCACTATGATACCCACTTCTTGAAGATAGCGATAACTCCACAGTATGACAATAACACCATTCGGTTCTCTGTGCATGAACGACTTTCCAGACCTAATGCATAGCCAAGGTTGGCGTCCGTAAGTATATATGCAAGTGTAAAACAGTAACTTACTGCCTCGCAACAGGTAAGCCTTGATAGCTTCAACCAAACCAAGAAGAGCCTGATATTCAAGGCACTACGACACCCACTTCTTGAAAATAGCAATAAATCCACAGTAGGACAAAAACACCATTCGGTTCAGCTAAAAAAGATATTTATTCGTAAGCGCTTTCACGGCTGAGAAGCGGCTTCTTCAGACAAACACAATTACAGCGCCAAATTTAAACAAACAGTTTCAAATGCTAAAATCTCCTCCCACTAGCTTCCAGGCAAGCTTTAAAGTGATAGTACACAAAAACCACTGATT
>NC_056734.1:448960003-448990003 GCF_019279795.1 Protopterus annectens
AAGAAATGAAAACACTTCTCCTTATGTAATGGAACTATTACAATGCTGATTAATGTTTAGTATTTTCTTTCTTTACTTTCAGTTTCTTTTTGTAGCCCTATAATTTGGTTACACAATTTGTTTCCTTTAACTATGTATTCTTAGCAAAGTGATACCTACAAATTTGGCATAACTCATACTGTTACCACTACAGTTGCCACTCTTCTTTCTGTTGGTAATTCTCAGTTTATAATTATACCATTGTGGTGGTTCAACTAGTTTTGAAATTGAAATTGAATATGTTTAATATTAAATATGTATCCTTGTTTAGTCAGTGATATTGCAGATACATTTCATTTTAATTCATTTTAATAGGTGCAGAGTTGCAGAGATGTACAGGTTTCATCAAAGAAACCTAAGAAGTGAAGTGCAGAATGTGTTGCTGAACTATATAAATGTACAAACTCTTTCTGGTGGCATAGCTGATGAATTAAGAGATGTGATTACTTCTGGAAAGAGCTATGAAGTTACTCAAAAGTAATTACTTTCAAGGAAAGAACTGGCATTTGAAGATATCAACATGTCAGCAACAAGAATACTAGCTTTCGGAAATGCTCATGAATTGCAACGAGGTGAGTCTGGATGCACAGTGAATAAGCTGCCTTTTGAGCCACTTCTCCAAGGAGAAAATGTATCAGAAAGGAAAAATGTCCTGCAAACTAGAGAGAAGTTCATTTAAGCACAAAGAATGCAGAAAATAGTTAGATTACAAGGATGTGTAGCTGCAGAAGAACTAAAGTAAATTGTGAATAAAAATCAAGATACAGAGTGGTAAATGTTATGAAATGTGGATATATGGATAAACAATATAATAATAACAGTAAGCCACCAGAATTTTTTTTTCCTGTGTGGTGACAGTTATTTTTAAAGATTTAAAGTTATTTGTCATTGTAGGGTACTGGCATATTATTTATTTATTTATTTATTTATTTATTTAGTTCACATTTGTTACCCTGGTTAGTCCAACTGAGCTTGCAAACAAACCCATTTTCAGTGGAGACCCGAGGAGAAAAGCCCCAGCAAACATAAATAAAAATAAAGTGACAATATACAAATATTAAATAATCACAATACAAAATAACTGTAAAAAAGAAAAGGTTATTAATTATTTGCGTTGCATTGATAGTAAGCAACCCATTTTCAGTGGAGATCCAAGGGGAAAGAGCCCCACAAAACATAAGCAAAGATAAACATAGAGGACAAAAACTATTAAAACAACACTGCAAATGTATATGCAAATATAATAAATCTTAGCCATGCAGTGATAATGCATACAAGCAAATACTGTCAGAAACCACTGACTTGCTTTGCCAGAGGCTTTTAAAATTGTTCACTATAGCAAAATTTTCAGAATTTATCTCATGATTTTTTTCAATTTTTCACCTGGTCCAGGATAGGGAGCCCTGGTTGTCACCATACAGCAGTAGATTAATGCACAGAATATCAGACTAAAAGCTGGCCTGGCATCCTGCAATGGTAGCCAGACTTGAAGAAATTGAGTAGTGCATTATTCATACTTTTTCCTTCTTCTCTGAGTTTATGTGATTTTGGAATCAGTATCTATATTGGGATGAGGGTTTTGGAGGACTTGCACCTACATAGACTGTGGTTTTCTAGTTTTGCTATAGTATATTTAATACTGTGGATTGGTGCTGTAATCTGGCTAATTAACTTAAAATGTTTGCAAAACAAGGAGCAAATTTCTTACTTTTTGATTTACACTTCATGTATCATACTTGATATCGCAGCCAAAAAATGGCTTCTTTTTTTTTCTGTTTTTGAGTTCCTCTTCCAATTTACAGGGTCTACCACACAACCACACAGTCTTCTCACAGCTCTATTTGGCCTACATCTAGGGTGGAGATCAAAGACTTTGGTGCAGTGTCATACTGCTGCCAGTGAGAATTTTATGTTTTTTGGTTATACTATAGCTTCCTCCTTCTAACCGCATGACTGCCTTGCAAGGTCCACTATAGTAGCTGCTTCAGGAGGTACATGTATGCTTCTAGACATAAATACATTTTCAGTTACCCAGCAAACCACTTGCAGCACTAGGATAACCAGACTCTTCAGGCTGCCTCACTCGTCCGCCCAATATAGATGAACTGGCACTGGCAACTAAGTCCCATCATCCCCCACCCATTCCCTCCAGTTCCTATGATGTCATATAAACACAGATCATCTGCAGATGCAGCCAAGGCTTTCCCTGTTAGTGGCACAATAGGTAGCACACTGTCCTTTGGCACAGAAGGCTGAGGTTTGTATTCCTACTCCTGGAAGATAGATTGCTGACACTGCAGTACTTAAACTGATATCCCATCTGTTTGAGTAAGTAGTAGCTCAGGTAGAGCCTATAGCACCTATCAGAAAGAGTAGGGGCTTTAGTTTTTCCATAACATACAACAAACAAAAAAACATTATTTACATATGTACATATTTCCAGGCATACACACACACACACACACACACACACACACACACACACACACACACACACACACACACACACACACACTTCTATTTTTTTAACCATTTATCACTGTTTGTATACCATCTTCATTGTTATTCTTCACAAATGACCCCCACTCCCTTTTCTACAATCATAATCTAATTTGTTGTAATATATCTGCCAAAATCTGTATTTTATTAAATGACTTCTATTCAGTCTTTCAGTTCAAATAACCCATATTGCATAAAACAAAAACTTATCAACCCTTCTCGCATTTTCTCTCTTCTTATTCTTATAATATACATACATAAACATATTCATACCTGTATTGTTTATGTCATTAATACTCTCAAGATTTTTTCTTCACACAACTTTTTCCAGAGTTTCACCACTGTTTTACATTTTAGACAAAACATGCTCTGTTGTATCTTCTTCCCCACAAAACAAACACACTTTTAAACCTTTTTTCATATGGTATGTTACCTGTTACTAATAATCATTACCATTCTCTGTAGGAAATCCTGACACTCGTCCTTGATCATTTTTTTTAATTTCTTTATTTACATATTCATTTTCTCTTTTTCTTATTCTCAGTATCTCCTACAACTTTTTTATATTTATATTTAATTATTCTCACTATTAATTTCTCATTCTCTTCCTTTACCCACCTTAATTCTACACAAGTTTAATGAAGCAGAATAAACAACTGGAGTTAGTAACCCCAATCCCCCTTCATCTTCATTGATATACAACACACCTCATATCATTGGGTTTAATCTTTAACTCCATATGAAAGAAAACACCAACTGCACAATTTCATCATCATTTTCTGTGGGATCTAAATATTTGATATGTGTCCTGTTTTCCCCATTAATACAGACTTCACCATATAAACCTTTTACTTGAATGCTAATTTATACATTCTGCAAAGAAAACATATTATATTGATTTAATTTATCAACTCCCCCATTGCATCATGACTGCAACATAGTTCCCAAATTTTATCCCTAGAAATGACACCTCATTCCTTTGAAAAAACATCCCCACCAGTTTTCACTCCATCACCCAAACCCATACTTTTATCTTTATTCCAGGTCATTCCTATTTCTTTTAAGCATCCATTCAGACAAACCAACACTATATCATCTGTGCATTTCAAAACTGCTGGAATCACCAGCTCCTTTTCATCACATATCTAGCATCTTTCATTTTACAAGCTACTTTACTGACTATTCCATTCATCACCAACACAAATAATATTCAACTCATGGGACATCCTTGTCGTATACCACACTCCATACATATTTCCTTACTTAGCTACACATTCAGTAACACCCAAACTCTATTTTGATATCCTGACATGTACACACTCCTAATTTTATTACCTATTCCATACTTCTCCATAACATCCAACAAAGCATCATTTCCTACTGTATTAAATGCCTTGCTAATATCACCTACCATAAGTTTCACATTCTACCTTTTACCTCTCTCACAACCAATAAAAATTCTTGACATCCCTTCATTTTTATACCATATATACTTTCTTCTATAATATCCCTCATCCCATTCTCCTCTGTATCATTCTCATAATAAATATGCATTATTTAGTGTGATGGGTCACCCATTTTTTATTTCTTTATTCTGTTCTTTCTTCCATATACATCTTATTAACCCACAACATAAAGTGATGACTCTTACCACCTGATGTCAGAGTATCAGCAGACTTTGATGATGATAGTGGCCAAGCACAGGCACGATCAGAGGGTGCAGAGGTTGAATCTGACACTAAGACTGACATTCATCCATCCCCTGTAATTCCATTGGACACAGCCAGTAACCCTACACAAACCCATTCCAGTGAGCCCTCTGATATTGGACAGGTGGAGGGTGAAACACTTGATCAGGGTAGTATGGTTACTGAGGCTTTGGTGCCTGTTGACTCTGGCCATAGCCAAAGTATGGGTGAGGTGCCACACAGGATGGTTGTTAGGGTTGCTCGGAGGAGGAGGCCTGGTGTCCATCCTCCACCTGATACAGGTGTGTCTTTCTGTGTCATTCACCATACATTTAGGGCTGTCATGAAAGCACATTTTAATACAACCTACAAGGAAATGCTTAGGGTTGTAGATATGTCACAGGCTGACATACATGACTGCCTTCATCATGTTGCTGATTCAGTGGATCGGATGAATGACATGTTGGTACAGGTGGTATCTGTGATGGAACATCTGCTGGGTGGGGGATGATATCCACGCTGGTGTAAGTCAGCCAAATCATCTGATGATAACTGACGTGGCCGTACCCGATCATGATCTGTACTGGCACCACTTCTAATGCCTCATCAAAGGTTGAGGCATCTACACTCACATGTGGCAGGCCATGGGTTCCTGGTCCTCAGCATACTGAGGAGCAAGACATCAGTCATGTTCAGTTAGCAGCAGTGCATTTGACCATGGGTGTGAACGTGCCAGTGCAACTCCTGGCAGAGCCAGTTCTCGGGGTCAGGGACAATGACAATGAACTGTCACCTCTACCATGCATGGCTCATACCTGTCCGAAATACTAGGATGTAGAGCTCACACAGTGCTTGGTTGTGTTCTTGCAGACACTCACACATCATTTTCACCTGGAGTACCCACACACACACACACACACACACACACACACACACACACACACACACACACACACATGCGTGCACGCATGCGTGCATCTGCACGCACAAATAACAGTTACATGTGTCAATGACATGGGTCAGTCATGAGGCTTAAAGCTCAGTCTGTCTCAGTGGCCATTTGATACTTTATCTAAATGTCTGCCTGGTTCTCTTACTTACTCACATGCACTCACTACCTTTTGTGTCTGTCTAGGCCTCCTGCCCTGCCCCCTGCCCCCAACAACACCCTGTGCAAATGATGAGAACTGTGCCATATCCTTGTTTTCTAATGTTTGGATTCAGGGATACATAATTCAGGGTGCATAGCTGACTTAGTGCTTAGTACATCTGTTTTTGTGATGCTGAGTTGCAAATTATACTGCTTCCTTACAGGTTTTTGTAACGTGTACATCCCTGTCAAATTCTTAGACCAACAAGACTGGAACAAGCCATAAATAAAAGTGTGACAAAGGCCCAACAATGGGGTGAGTTTTTAAACATTGTGGTCTTACAAACTTAGGCAGTTGATTTAACAACAGGTTTTGCATTGCTATTTTTATGTTTGCTCTGAGGGATATGAAGTCTGAAAATTAAATGTGTGTCATTATTTTCTAACTTCACTCTTTAATCATTTATTATTAAAACATATGAGGCCAAACTTGTGGACATTTGGTGAAAATCTGTACATTTTAGACATATGAATGTGTGAATCTTTGATGCATGAGGCCTATTTGTTGATACAGAAAACATGTAGTCACATCTTCATGTAATTGCTGTAAAAACCACCCACCTTAAACTTACTTATATTTCCAAGTAAAAGTATGCAAGGGTATGCCATTCATTTATATTCTTAGACATTTATTTTTCTATTCCAGGTTTAACACTTACCTTGTAAATACAGTAATTGCAAGAGTTTTAGTTCAGGGTTGATTCTGTCTGATGCTAGCAGTACGCAGCCATTACATGGGTAAGTAAAGGTTGTGAGTGTTGCCTGCTATCAGTGTCACTGCATGTATGTGCCTAGGATGAAGGGTTTAGCCCCTTAGGTGGTGACCATGTGTGCTCTCCATTGCCTCTTGGCCAGTGGGAGGCCATATTGTACACATCTCCGTCTGCCTACACTCACAGCGGCTTCTAGTTCTCCCTCTGACTTCTCACCTATGGGTGGCTGGGGTGACATTGCCAGTGGTGCTGGGATGTGTGAACCTTCCCCCTGCAGTTCCTTCTGAAGCTGTTTTCTCAGGATAACGTTGTGGAGCATGACAGTGAATAATTCAGCACATATACATGGATTGTACTGCAGGGCTCCCCGCAGATGTATCTAGTCACTGGAACCATGTCTTCAGCAGCCCAAGCACATGTTCTATGATATTTCTGGTTTGAGCATTTGCCTCATTATAGTGTTCTTCAGTGGGTGCATGTGCATTTCTGATGGGCATCATCAGCCATAGTTCCAGTGCATAACCTGTATCCCCCAGTAAATGACCCTGTGAGATATCCCCCTAGTAAATATCTCATACAGTTGAGAGTTGAGAGTTTTGCCAGATATGTGAGTCATGATAACTGCCTAGATTGCCAGTACACACATTCAGGATGATTCCCTTGGCATTACTCACAACCTGGCAGTTAATAGAGTGGCAGCCCTTTCTATTTATGTGCACCCTTCCCTGTTCCCCAGGTGGTGCTTTGATTTCTACATGTGTACAGTCTATGACACACAGGACTACAGGGTAGTGTGCTACATGGTAGAACTACTGCAAAGTTCTGGCTCTGTATTCAGCCATACAGGGAAAATATATGTACTCACTGGCATATTGCAGCATAACATTCAGGAATTGATTAAGAATCCTGGATACTGATGCCTGGAACACCCCAGATATGTCCCCTGTTGGTTTTTGGAAGGTTCCTGTAGCTAAAATTCTAAGTGCTACAGATACTTTAGCCTCCACTGGTATTGGTTCCCTTCAGTTTTCCTTTGTTCTCAGTTGAGGATGATATAGGTTGCAGAGTTCCTGTAGTGTGTCTTTATCCACCCTGTAGCAGTCTATAATTTCTACCTCATACAGATTATAAAAAGTGAAATGGGGTCTAATAACCTCTCTCCTTCTTGGCCATGGTCTATTAGTAGCAGCAGCATAGACATGGGTCTGCTAAAATTCTTTCCAGGTAGCTAATAGGTTTTGGAATTCACACAAAAAAAAAACAACACTGAGTCTACACTGTTGCTTTATAGCTTGTTGAATAGCTCCTCAATCTTGAATTGGTTGATTAGCATATAGTTTAGCTCCTTATGCTGTAATTTGCATGCCACAGTGGTTACAATGTTTGTGCAGCTCTACATGGTGTGCAGAGCCACTTACTGAATACAAAATGGTGCACTATCCTGTGTGCTTTGTGCCACAACACGCACAAGGATTTAATAGCCTGTGTAGGGTTTATTGGATCAATACCAGCCTTTATATATATTACTTAATTCAGTCCACCATTCAGACCAGTTTTTATAGATGTCCTTCATGGTTCTATGATCCATCCATAACTCCAGCTCTTCTCAATCCCCAGTTTTATCCCATATTCTCTCAGTTAGTCTTTTTATTCCCTTTCCAATTTTTATATACTCCATTTCTTCCATCACCTCTATTCATGTTGCTAAATGCCTGGAAACCACGTCACAACTGTGTCACCATCTACTACCCCCAAACATTATTTTAATACAAAATAATTAGTTTCAGATTCAAGTGCTCCCTTACGTCTACTGACTTTTGTTTTACACAGTTAATTTACCATATTTTATTACTTCCTCTATTTATTTTACATATTTCCCTTTATTTTTATTTTTATACTTGTATTACAATTAAAGTCCCTTCAATTATAATTTCTGTTAACAAATATATTCTCTTCTCATGCTACTTATATATGAATAACAGTTATCCAGCCACTCATCTAGTATTCACTGTTTTTCTTTTTTGTTTGTTTTACACAAAACGGCCACTCCAGAATGATGTTAACTTCCTAAGTTTCGTGTTATGTTTCCATCGCACAATTTTTCTGTTTGGAGTCTTTCTTCACTTTTCAGGAATCTTACATCCTCTAACAGAATAACCTCCACTTTAGCACACCATTCCAGTAGCCCTATCCTTGTTAATAACATTGTTCACATTTACTGTACACTAAAGTTGTTGCTTTTCCTTCTTTTTAGGTTTACAGGAAATATGTTTACATTTTCATTTTCTTATTTATACTCTTTCACCAACAGACTTGGGTTTATATTCAAATTATCTTTGATTCTTAGAATCAGATTTTTCACTAGCTAGACCTTCAAAAAAATGATTAGTATCTTCTTCTGACCTGGCTTACTGCATGCATTCTCTCTCTCCTCATTTTCCCCACCATATTTTTGTTCTTCTACAGTTTCCTTTTCTCCTATTTCACCCTCTTCTCCCAGCATTTTGTTGTCCTTCCTAATATATGTTTTCTTCCCTTTCCCCTTCTTTTTTCATTATTTACTGTTTGCTCTTGACAATCCATCCAAAGTGTCCCTTGTTTAACACAACCTGCATTCAGGTACAACCCTTCTTGCTGTATGACCTTTCTCCCCACATTGGTTACATTGTACCTTGGCACACTCATTTATTAAATGATAAAAGTTCCCACATATGACCACCCACAAAAATAACACTTGGCATGTGTTTCACCGTGTTTTATTTCACATTTCAAAACAACTTCCAACCTCCACCCTCCATTCCGTAAGATTCTTGCATCTCACTTTCACAATATTATCAACAGTTTCACACAGACCATGCCTGCATTTTTTTAACATTATCTTCATCCAGGTCATAAGTTCTAAACTAAAAACTGTAACATTTTTTTAACCTTTTTTACTACCAGCAAAGAGATAATTGTACCATAGATAAATGTGCCCCTTTTTGTTACACAGTTCCTGAAATTAATTTCACAAAAAGTTTCTGTCCCACTATATATAAAAGACTGTCTCTGGGATTCATTAGTGCCTACACAAAATGTATACCATTCTGAGTGAACAGACAACAAAAGCACAACTCACACCTTCTTCCTTCTAATTTTCATTTTCCTACTGATTTTCTTGCAGCCTGTTGAGGAGGATTCATAAAGGTTACCGATCCATGTAGACTGCACATACATTTAGTATAATCCTTTTGAGTGACTAGAAAGTACGACAAAAGTGATAGAGGTGTTCTTGAATACAGATCGTGTATACTTAGTGTAGGCGATAAGGAATATGGCCCTGAATTTCTTGAACTTTAAAACCCAGAATATTTACCAACTCATCTCATACATATGTCAATTACGGTCTCGTTTTGTAGTTATTCTCACAGTTTTTGCCTGCTGTCACTGATGCAGAAGTTTTATCTACTACATTATGTGCTGCCACAAAACGACACTTCATCAGTGTGTTGCTGCTTTTCTCTTTTACTTTCTGTCCCTGCTGCATAAGTCGCCATCTCACCCCATGAACCAACAGAACTGTCACTTGGGTCTCCCTGCTCAATTATTTTTAACAGAACTTCATCTGTGAGTCTTCCTGATGCTGGTTCTCTTATCTGCAACACTTCAACAGACTCGCTTACTTCTTTATCCACGAAAACAGTGCTCATTTCTAACATCCACTACACAGTAATCTTTATTTACATTCTGAAGCTCTAGATTAAACTATTTTTTTCTCCAAATTCTCATTTTACACCTCCAAACTCTGCATAACTTTTGTCTCCTCCTCCATGCTGCTGCTTCCCTTAGGCCTCTTCTTTGCTGATGTAGGAGCCCTCTGTTGCCATCTAGCAGCTCCAAAGAGAAGGGGAAGTTCTCTAATACCCTGGCCAAATTTCCCCTAATAGTATAAATACCACCTCATGTCTCCACTGAAAACAGGCTTGTAGCCTAGTGAGACCAGCCTGGTTGACAAATGATAAATAAAAAAATATTTTAGTGATTAAGAGATTTTCAAATGTGTTTATTTACTGGATTTTCATTTTAAATTCCAGTTAGTAACTGCACCATATTTTACTGTTTAAGCAGTCTGTGTTGGAATTAAATCCTGTATTTTTCTGGTCACAGAAGAGAAAGGGAGACTACCTTAAGAGTTTTGATTGCTTGGAGGCAGTCTACAGGTACAATTGCCATTGGCTGGTATGTTCAGAGAGCTTTTCTTGAATCCTTGGCACTTGTTTTAAATTTGGCATGGCTGTGCAGCATGCAGTGGAATTGCAATATGTACCATATTGTCACAGGGGATATTATCTGATTATTCATATAGCATCTGTATTACTCCACGCCAAAAATGTTGAGTTTATCCTCATCCATGAGAGGGGTTTCTCCAAACTCTGCCTCATGCTAATATTTCACTCCTTGAGCTACTGCTATACTACCAACTGAGACTAGCTGCTCTGGTCTGTTTGCGAAGCTGCATCAGAGCCATAAGTAGGGTGGGGTGAAGGGGATGGCTGCACTGGGCACAAGCTGTTAGGGGGTGCAACTATCAGGTGTTTGTATTGTGGGAGTACAAAAGTGGAATTTATTTCTGAAGTTAGGAAAACATTTCAGCTTCAGAAGTGAATGCTGGAACTGCAATTGCAGTTACATCTGAAGTCAGTTACCAGAGCTGCAGATGAGGCAAGGCAGTTCATACAGCCTACCTTGGTCTGACCAAGGCATTTGATACCATTCCCCACTCAGGAATTATTGATAAACTCATCAAACTAGGCATTGACCCCTATATCACTAGGTGGGTTGCAAATTGGCTCATACATAGAACCCACAGTGTGAAAGTTGCAGACTCCAAGACAGACTGCCGACCAGTCACAAGTTGAGTCCCAAAGGGATTGGTCCCAGGTCCTCTCCTGTTTGACATCTACTTCTAAGAAGTCCAGGCCAACACAGAGGTACTCTGGCTGACTAAGTTCACAGACGACTGCAAGCTGGGAGCCATTATTAACTCCCCAAGTGATGTAGACATCCTACAAAAAGGCTTCACTGAGACCAATGACTGGTGTTGAAACCATGGCCTTAAGCTTAATGCCAAAAAATGTGTCATCATCTCCTTTGGTAAAAACTCAGTTCCCAGTAATTACCACATCAATGGGAGCTCACTGAACACTGAAGGTGTTATAAGAGATCTGGGGACACAGGTTGACAGCAACCTCTCCTTCAACCACCACATTGCCACTGTGGTTAGAAAGTCCTTCTATGTGACACATCTCATTACCAAGGGTTTTGCATACAGGAAGAAAGAGGTCATTATCTCTCGCTACTCTTCCCTCATTAGGCCAGTCATAGAGTATAATGCCCCATTTGACATGTACCTCACTAGACAGAAGTGCTGTATATAAAGAAATCCCAATCCCTCCACACCACATGCTCCAGAGACCTCATTACCGCAATCAACAGAACATGCTGGAAGGACAGGTTCATAACCCAGATACTGCACATGCTCTGGAACAGACTTTGCATACATGTCAAGCAGAGCACCTTACTGGCCATCTTGAAGATAAATGTTGATGAGTGAATGGGAAATAGAAAGTTCACCCCGGGAATCAATCCAGTGGCTGTATTTGATAGAGAGACTGGGAACTAACATCGGGTGACATGATGCCAGGGCACTTCTATGGACTAGGCTTGTAAAGGCTTCAGAGCCATTAGCCTAGTACACACCTATGAACCTATGAACCTAAGTGTTGAAGAACTCTGCTCTGTGGGTGGTAAGTTGACTATAGCAAGCTACTTGTTACATTTGTAGTAAGCAGCTTGCTATAGTTTCACAGCAGGACAGTTGATTTTTTTGTGCTTGTTATCTCCACGTTTGGGGTGTGGGTGGGGGACTAGATGAGCAAGCAACAGTTCTAAATTGCATCCATGCCAATAAGTGCTGGTCATATGCATGAAGTGGCACTGTAAACTAAGTACTTCTTTTATTAAAGTGTTCCACTATATTATCCAGCCCTCAAGGCCATAATTGTTCTCTTCCTTCACATGCTAATACAATACACATTGTATTGTTTGAACCCATACAAAATCACCTTCTCCTTCAACTAGTTTAGCCTGTGCAGTATTCCACAAACTATGATTAACCTACCTAATCACTGGCGTTAGTTTAACCTGTACTCTTCTCCAAAATTTAAATTAAATTAAGCTACTCAGTCAAATGTACCCTTCGTGTGAACGTTTTAATCTAGTACATGAAGCACCGGACAGCATGGAAAGCCAGTCAACTTATTTACTTTCCCTGATCTGTTACTTATAACATAATGTCCTCAGTCAGTTTACAAAGTACATTATGCTCACTGATAATGACCTCCTCTTGATACAAATAACCTGTCTGTAAGAGGTGCAAATATCTAACCTAATTTAAAGCACCCCTCTCACCTAAAAGTACACACAGTGAGACTCATACACACACACACACCTCACTGCCATAATATTTTCAGCAAGATCACATGAAAATATCATACACTCAAAGTCTTGTAATTGTTAACACTAACAAACCTTACTTTCAAAATGATGACTTAGTTATTAGACATATAGATTCCTTACTCAAAGGCCTGGACAAAGATAAGGTTACAGTCATTAGCTGTTTAGCTACTGGCATCTCTGATGTTATGACTATAACAAGGTGGGGTCCCATGTAAAAGTGAATGACCTGTAACCTAAAACCCTAAAGGACATGCAGACATGCTGAGGAACATGTCAGAATGTTCTATGCATGTGAGGGATGCAGAAAACAGCTGGTCCTGAGTGAAATCCTTCATTCACTAAGAATGATGCCTAGGTACAAAGAAAAGATAATTGGCTTCAGCAATTGGCTGACCAGTTGGTGTCATTCTAGGTTGAGCCAGTATGTGTCAGCATGGGATATGATGACTGAAACTCTTATTGAAAGGGTTCTGCATACTGCATAAAGCCTTAGTAGTCGTCATAATGACTTTTTTGAGCAGAGCCCTGTTAATGTCCATTAACTGAGCAGAGCCAAGTTAACGGACATTCCAGTGTAAAATATTCATCAATCCCCAATATGGACCACATTGGAGTGTCTCTTCTCAATACTAGAAGCCACAAGAACAAACTGTCTTATCTTGAACCTTTCCTCCATCTAGATTTCATGTCTGTTTTTCTATGTTTGTATAATTCCTTTGAATTAGTTCAAATGCAAAGAAAGCATTCCCCTCCATACAAAGTTTTGCACCTAACATGCCTTCAGGCCTGATTGTAACTGTGGCTACATCTCTTTGGCTTATTTGTCAAAGATCATATCACCTCCAGACAGCTTCCTGCAGATCTCATAGAACTCCAGATCAACATCGGTCAGACAAAATGCCAACTTATAGCTTGCTATGGACATGGTTTATATCCCCAGATGATTATGTTACAGAAACCCCCTATTAACAAGACCGCCATTATTTTTGGAGACTTTATCTACTCTACAATTAACTGATGCAATGTAGAATGTGCTCAGGAGTTCTTGGACTTAATTAATGGAAATTTCCTTGAACAGATAGTTAATAAACCCATCAGGAGACATAATATTCTAGATCTGGCCTATCTGGCCTTTACAAACATAGATATCGCAAGTTGTATTTCCTGGTCTCTCCTTTGCCAGATAAGTCATGCTGTCAAGTTGTGACACTTGTCTTTAAAATCTCCAGTAACCATGAAACAATCATCAATGAATTTAAGGACTTAAAACAGTTAAACCGCATACAATAATATGGAAAAAAAAATCTCAAAATTCACCTATGACAACACCAGCTTGGATGCTGACAGAGCTGTCAGCCTGACAAAGGAGTTCTATGCTCAAATAGACAAAGTTATAGATTTTTCGTTCCAAACCAGAGTAAAATGTAAAGGGAAATTATTTATTTATTTTACATTTGTTTACCTGGAAAGTCCGACTGGGATAACACTCATTTTCAGCGAAGGCTCGGGGAGAAAAGCTCCACATACAGAGATTATACAAAAATGTATAAATTCTAATTATAATTTAAATAATTATATAATTATAAATGAAATTATAAATTATAGAAATTAAAAAATCTTGGTGCTCCACTAATATAAATAAGGTTTACAATAAGAAAAAAAAATTTTAGATTATACAGCAGTTTCAAAACACTTCATACCAAGACTAATAAAAAATTCCTAACAGGGAAGTGAAAAAATATTATTTGGACTAGTAACACAATCTGTAAATTTAGGCTAGCTTGTAGACCTAAGAATAACTAAAAGTTCTTCTTAAGCTATGTTTGGAAATAAAGGAATAATTCTCAACAATGTTTAGAACACCAACTCCAACCCAATAGACATAAACAGTATATCAACAAATATGGAAACTCTCTTTTATTATCACCAAAAACATGTTCAGAAGGTCCTTTCAAAAATACTTCCTCCATGGGGCATGACAGCATACCTGAATGTTTAATAAATAGCACTGAAATAGCACTTTCCAAACCTCTCCTCAAATTGTTTAACCCAAGTGGAGCCACAAAATGTCTTCATCAAACATTGTGCACTGTTGCACTAATGCCCTCTGCAAGGGTGACCCCCACCAAGGACTCTGGTAATTACAGACAAATAAGTTTACAAGTCTGATCTGCTAAGTTATAAAATGTGTAATACCTGATCAGTTATGATATCAATAGTCTCATTAGGATAGATTCTCAATAGTATGGCCTGGTATCATGGTTGACAGCTCCCTATCTTTTGATCATCATATGGCAACTGAAATTAGAAAATCTTAATTCACAAATGTTATAGCCAAAGGTATATTATCCAGGTTAAAGTTATCATTTTCCCCTTATATTCTGCACTAATTATATTAATTATAGAGTACAATGCCTCCTTCATAATGTGCCTCACTTGACATATCAAGCAACTATAGAACCCCAGAGGTTAATAAGAAAAGTTCAGGTTTAATGACCATGGCCTACCAAGAGAGGCTAGAAGACTTATCCCTTTACTCAGTATCTTAAACTCTTGAGGGGCGATCTGTACCTTAGCTATGCTGCTATTTGAGACCCTGCTGTCCTTGATCTCCTATGCCTCCACAAGTTTAACAGCATAGTAAACATAAGAATGAGGGACCTAAATCTTCACTAGCCGAGAAACAGAATATGATCAAGAGATAACAAGAGAGATTCATTATGCAGCACCTCTCCCTTCTCTGGAATAAGCATTCCCTGCAGGTTAAGTAGTATTATACAACACCATCCTTCAAAAAGAATCTGGGTAACTGTAAGGGTACACTCAACTTTATCCCAGGACTGACTGGCTCAGCTCTACAAGCATGAATTAACAAGGCATTGATGATAAACTGAATTCCCTTGAAACTCCTATGGATGAATGAATCTCTGTATCAGTCTGTTTATCTAATCATTATACGTGTGTGCATATAGGGTTCCTAGTAATTTGGTCAGTTGTGGCTAAGATCGACATCATGGTTGACTTTCTTTGACTGACACTATATGGTTGATAGCTATACAATAAATGGTAATCCCCAAGGAAGGGTGATATATGCCTTCCCTGAGATCACACATTCTTGTTGTTAATATATATATATATATATATATATATATATATATATATATATATATATATATATATATATATATATATATATATATAATATTAGCAGGGGGTATGCATTCTGTTTTTGTTTAGAACCAAAACGAATTTCCACTATTCAACTCTAAGCTGCTGTGTCACACAGAGAGCACCATTTTAAGATGAGATAATGCAGTTCTTGATAGGTAGCAGTGAGTGTAGAAAATAGAAAGCAGTTCCATTCTACTTAGAAAAAAATATAAAGCCACACAGTTAATGAAATACACAACTCCTGGCATCTTCCCTTTCTAGAACACAAGTGAATTTTCTTGCAATAACCCCCTCTCCCCCAATCCACAGCAGAAATGCAGCTAGTCGCCCAGTTCCCTGCCTTGGAAGGCCTTTTGCATATTTGCAAACTGGGAAGAACCCTTTTGCCATTTTAATTGATACTGGATACCTTAGTAAAGTGTGCCCTTTTCATTAGTCATTGAGTCCCAGTATGTACATGTTGTTCCACCAATGGGGCACACCAGATCTTAGCAGGGAACATTGTCCATACACTGGTACTACTGCTCAGATTTCCTGAACTCAGGTATGGGATAGCTGCTGTAACACTACTACCACATTTGATTGTAGGCTTGGACTGAGCATCAATGCAAAGGGGTACTACATCATTTCCCTATGGTTCCTCGTGTGACCTACTGTAGATACTGAATACCATTGAATTCCTTTTATGGTACTGCTTCATCATGCTAACATGGCAAAGTTTGTGTTTTATTTCCTGCTTAGCAATTCATAATAAACAATGCTTGCCTTTCTTACGGTGAAAGATTTCTGTCATGGTGCTAGAAGGTTTTTTGACAAATATAGATGCACGGTGTCACTCGCCAGGTCAGAATAAAACTAGTGAGCATTGTGGGTTCTTGTTCAAGCAGCTTTATTGTATGCAAACGCATAATAAATGAGGTTAAGTAACTTTAACTTATAAACAGATTAGTTATCATGTACTTAGATGTTAACATTCTGGCTGCACCTTCAAAATGGCACTGAAGCTAACTTGCTCGGTATTTATATGCATACACAGATCTTGGAAATGCTTCTTAAAGGTACAACACACCTGTTATTCTACATTCTTCCTCTTTGAGAAAATGAGTTAGGCATTGTCAATGAAATTAATGAATATGCAATTTACATAGAAATGACTTTCATCATGCAGTTATACAAAGCTAGATACATATATACAACTATGTCCAAGTTGCTGTGTATTTCACACTAGGTTTTGAAATGTGACCATATCATGTGACATAAAATTTGGGATCTGGTTCAGCAACTGGGGCTGTCTCTGCTCACTGTTCAGTCTTAGGAATACTGGAATCTTCTGCCGGAACAGTATCAAGAGTCAAGACACGTTCTGGAACAGAAAATCATCTGGATTGCTCTGAGAGTTAAGAGTCTTTGTCATAGGTATGATGCTGCGATATTGGTTCTGCTACAGGAAGAAGATGTCTGCAATTTCCCTTGTACTCCACAGCCTCAGATTCAACAAAATAGGATCTCGACTCTGCACAAATACTCGTTACTTGACCAATCCGGTCGAAACCTTTCACTGTATGTATCCTCACTGTCTCTCCGTTTTCCAATGGACAAAGACATCTGCTCGACTTGTCATAGCTGGACTTTTGGAAAGAACACTTTCTAGATAACTGGGCTTTGATTGCTTGGTTGTTCTTAGCTTTAGGCCTCGATAAACTAGAACTGATAGGCAATGTTGTTCTGGTTTGCCTAGATAGAAGTCTCTGAGCAGGTGATCCAAGTATATCATTACAGGGTATGTTTCTGAGATTCTGCAAGTTTGAAAAAACATCAGTATTATCATGTTTTGACTTCTCAAGTAATTGCTTTGCACTCTGTACTGCACATTCAGCAAGTCCATTCAATTGTGGATACTCTGCACTACTGGTAATGTGTATGAAGTCCCACTGTCTTGCAAATTTCTGAAACAATTGACTAGTGAATTGCGTACCATTGTCAGAGATTAGTTTCTGTGGACTGCCATGGACTAAGAAATGGCGCTTCAACTTAGAAATGACTGTAACAGAAATTAGATTAGTTAACAAGTCAATCTCGAACCAAGTTGAGTCTACTAGTACTAAGTGATGTTGATTGTTCCACTCGAATATATCAGTAGCTACAATTGATCAAGGTAGATCAGGAATCTGATGGCTGAAGTTGCACTCTTTTCAGACACGCTTTAATACTATTACATACTGAACAGGAAGAAAGTCCTCTATCAATGTCTTTTGCTAGAGAAGTCCAAAACACTAGTCCTCGTGCTCTTCTCTTAGTAGATTCAGAACCCGGGTGACCACAATGCAAAATCTGGATATATTCTTCTCATAAGGAAGCAGGAACAACAATTTTAGGACCTTTGAAAATAATGCCATCATACATCAACAACTCATCTCTGTAAGGAAAGTAAGATTGCACTTCTGGTGGTATGCACAATTGCTTTGACAGCCATCCGGCACTGATATCATGACTGAGCTTCAGCAAAACTGGATCAGTCATTGTATGATCTCATAGCTCATCAAGTCTTGTGGTAGAAAAATTACACATTTCCATGACATCAAATTCAAAATTCTCTGCATGAAGTTGTTCTGCTCTATTTCTAGGCACTCTGGATAAGGTATCAGCCGGATAAAGATGCTTACTTTTCATATAGACCATTTTGAAATTGCACTGCTGTAATTTGAGCATCATTGTCTGTAATCTCACTGGACCTGAATGCATATGCTTCATTAAAATAGTAACTAAAGGTTGATGATCAGTTTCAATCTGGATTTCTCAACCATAGATGCAATCATGAAATTTGGAACATGCAAACACTATTGCCAAAAGTTCTTTCTCAATTTGAGCATACTGCATCTCAGTCTGGGTAAGTGTTATAGATGAGTAGGCTACTGGCTTGCCTTCTTGGAGAATAATTGCACCTAAACCAAATTTTGAATCATTGCAGGAAAGAGTTACTGGTTTGTTGACATCATAGTATCTTAATGTTGGGGGACAGCAATTTTCTGCTTAAGACCTTCAAATGCTCTTTAGTGCTGGTCTAGCCATGACCAAGGACCATCTTCAAGTATGAGTTCTCTCAAAGGTGCTGTCATCTCACTAAAATCTGGTATAAACTTGCCTAAGTAATTGACCATACCAAGAAAACATTGTACAGCTTGCACATTATCTGGTGCTGGCATCTCAAGAATGGCTGATTGCTTGGACAAGTCTGGTCTCAAGCTCATACTTGTAAACAAATGACCTACATATGTAACTTCTGGTAGTTTGAATTTGCACTTCAGAGGATTGAGCTTTAAGTTCACTTCACATACTCTGTCTAGCATGCTCTAAAGATTTCTGTCGTGCTCTACCTCACCATTGCCTTCGACCAATATATCATCTACTATTACAGCACATGGATAGCCTGAAACAAATTCATTGCATGCTGGAAGACTTCACTTGCAGAATTTATTCCAAATGACATCCTAAGGAATCTATATCTTCTAAATGGGGTACTGAATGTAGTCAGTAATGAAGATTTGCGATCAAGCATCACTTGCCAAAATGAACTCTTTGCATCTAAGACAGAAAAAAACAGTGGCAATCGGTATCACAGCTGCAACCTCTTTGACTGTACACATGGGAAGATGTGGTCTCTTCAATGCTTTATTAAAATCTCTTGGGTCAATACATATTCTGATTTCATCTGAGCCTTTTTATGAGCTGCTACCATGGACAACACCTATTCTGTAGGTTCTATAACTGGACAAATTACACCTTGTTGCACCATTTTGTCCAACTGAGCTTTAACCTTATGCTGCATAGCTATCGGAGCTCTTCTTGCTGATCTTACCACTGGACTGATTTCTGGGTCTAATTTCATGGAATACACAACTGGACGTTTGTCCAGTCTGTCATCGAAAATATCAGCATACTCTGAAAAAATAGCATCGGTAAAGCTGGAACTATGACGTGCTTATCTGATGAACTTCTTTGGTAAAAGAACGCAGATTCATTTTCAAACAGTCCCTAAGACCCAATAATGACTGCACAGGTCTTCGAAACATATAGAACAATTGGCTATAACAGCTCTTGGCCACATAAAAATAAAAGCACTACTGAGCCTTTGGTTTGAATCTCTTCACTTCCATAAGTTATGAGTTTTGCATAACTCGTCACATTTAGTTGTTCACCAGCTCTGCTGCTTGCAAAAGTATCTGCAGACATGACATTACACTTTGAACCAGTGTCTACTTTAAACTCAGTGGATTTACCATTGATCCGGACAATACAAAACATTTTATTTCTTGTCAACAAATCTACTGCATCAATCTTTTCACCAATTACTGATACACCATCTACATAGAACTCAAATTGTTATAGATCTATTTGATAACTTGCTTTTTTGAGTGACCTTTCTTTGTAATTGTGTGGGGCTTACGTGATTTACAAAATCTATGAAAATGGTTCAATTTCTTACACCTATGACATTGCTGACCAAATGCCATGCACTTTTCTCTTCCCATCTCATGGTTAGCACCACAATTGCGACAGTTGACAATAAAGCTTGATTTAGGCTTTGCTGATTCACTCTTATGCTGTACTGAGCAACGTCTGTCCCACACTAGATACCCCTGGTCCTGCACTGAGTATGCTCCCCCAACTGAACTGTTCTTGGAATGCACTAGATGACTACGGGTTTTGCCTGGAAGTCCTGCAGGGGCTGCTGCTTCCACATGCTTAGGCCTGCTTCTGCCTGTCACATGTTGCATGCTGTCTACATGAGCTCTGGAGCCTGTTGAAACTATGCTCATCACTAGCAAGCATATATGTGTGCCTTTCCTGCAACTTCATGAATCCAACAAATTGCAATGGCTGTATTCAGCATTAAATCACTATCACAAAGCAGAATCTTTCTCACAGCTGCATTATTAATACCGCACACAGGCCTGTCCTGTATTAATTCAGCCTTTATATCACCAAACCTACATGTTTTAGCTTTATTTCTCAGGTCAGTGATATAAGTTGCAAAAGTTTCCCCTTGTTTTTGATCTGTCATGTAAAACAAATGCCTCTCTAGTGTAACATTAGTCTAAGGGTTACATATTTCTCTGAATTTGTGCTTCAAACACTCAGGGTCTTCCCTTAATTCAGCCTGCATGACAACATGATCAGTTTCTCCTTCACCTTATTACACTGCTAGTGCATAGACAAATGAACGCTTCCTTTCAATGGCTTCTGACTCTGCTAGGTTCAGCAAAATGAATGTCCTGGCATGTTCATCTTTATCAGTATACGCTGCTTGTATAAATATATTGTATTCTTGCTTAAATATTCTCCAATTCTCTGCAGTGTTCTGATCAAGCACAAGTGGCTGTAGCTGTGAAATCCATCTGCCACACTAACATGTCTCAGTGAAAAGTTTTGCAAATATACACAAAGACACACACTTGTACATACACATATACATGCACTTGAAATTTATGTCAGTACTTGTAACAACACAATGAGCCTTTGTATAACTGAATTTCACAAAATAAGTTTCCTGGGCACTGCAACACTTTGAAATCTCTTTACTGTAAAGCCACTTGCCCTGAAATTATTTTTTTACCATACCAGCCATTCATCTTGTAAAGACAAAATGCTATAGTCATTTATCATCATTTTACTGTACTAGCATTTGACTTGTAATCATTTTAATGCCAAAGGCATTTATCAACATTTTATTGCCAAAGTTATTTATCACCATTTTAAGAAACATTTTGAACAACTGCACAGTGTGAATAAACTGAGCAATAGAAGCTGAGGAAAAATTTCAAAGTAACTTTACTTTGCGAATAACTATCTCAAAGCAATGGCACTTTACAAATGAACTGTTTCAAAGTAATTGTGATTTGCAAATAAGCTCTCTTGAAGTAATGGCACTTTGCAAATAAACTTTTCTGAAGTTATTGCAGTTTGCGAATGTATTGGACAGAAGAATCTCAGAGTGAGAAACACCTCAAAATAAATGCACTTTGCAAATATGCAGTACACAGCACACTGGCATCTCCCCAAAATAGCTTCACTTTGCCAAACAGCTCTGATTAGTGCAAGAGATACTCTGTAATGGTGGCAGTCTATGAACAGACACACCCAGGCACAAATAACTTTTTGAAATGGCTTCACTTGACTGCACTTCACGAAATAGTTGCACTTTGCATGCAACAAACTCTTCAGAATTAATGCACAGCAATAAGCACACACTGTAAGCATGTTTACACACTTTGAGATACTTCGAACAACTCTAGTTATGATATTCAAGGCTTCAATAAATATGAAGTAGTAATCTGTACCAAACACAGTAATTCACCCAAAACACATGCAGTCACCTTTGCTTTATTCATACTCAATGTGCCCATTTCTGCCCTTTATAGTCTTTTCACTTACTGAATCTTTTAATGTGCCTTTTATGCCCTATTTGCCCTTGTGTTATATTTGTTTTACTCAGCTAATGTCTTTTCATGGCCATTATAGTTTCTTGTGCTCATTTTAACTCTAAACATGCTCATTTTACTTTACACATGCTCATTTTACAACTTTGAGGCAATTCTGAACCCTTTATGTACTTTTCTAATGCTCGTTTTGCCAAATAACTCAGTTTCAAACATTTTGTCTGATTAATGAGTTCTTTTATACTTCTCATTTGCTTAATAAACTTTTCTGTACAATTCATTTGCCTAACAATATGCTTTGTGCCCTTGTAATGCTCCGTTTAACCTCTTTCAATAAATAAATCATCTGTGTGTGTGCTCTCTTTACCTTTAACTTGTTTCTGGGCTTTTTTCTGCTGTCAGTTCTTTTGGTTTGCCTTCACTATTACCTCTGCACCTCTTGGCTCTGAAGAATAGTCTTTGCAGTCCTGGTTCTGACACCATGTTGCTCCATACCTCTCAACCTCTTAGAGTAAGAAATCTGGACAAAGCCATAAAAAGTGGTACAAATAGGGACAATTTTGAAATATTGTTCTTACAAACTTAGAAAGTTGATAGAATAATAGGTTTTGCATTAGCATGAATTTTCTGAAGGGTATGAAGTCTAAAACTCAAATATCTGTCATTATTTTTTAACTTCACACTTCAATGATTTGCCACTAATTTGTGAGAAAGCCACAATTTTATGAAAAATTGACCAAAAATATAAGGCAAAAATCTGGACATTCTGCAAAAATCTGTACAGTTGAGAGGTATGTGTTGCTCGCCAGGTCAGGATAAAACAGGTGAGCATTGTGGGTTCTTGTTCAAGCAGCTTTATTGTATGCAAATACATCATAAATGAGGTTAAGTAACTTTAACTTATAAATAGATTAGCTATCATGTATATGGATGTTAATATTCTGGCTGCACCTCCAAAATGACACTGAAGCTAACACATGGTCAGTATTTATATGCACACACAGATCTTGTGAATGCTTCTTAAAGGTGCAAAACATTATTCTATACCCAGCACTACATTTTTGCTGACGGCAGTGCAGTGGTGCAGCAATTAACACTGTCGCCTCACAGCAAGAGGTTCTCTGGTTTGACTCTGAGCTGGGGTGCTTTCTGTGCAGAGTCTGCATGTTCTCCCTGTGTTCATGTGGGTTTCCTCTGGGTACTTTGGTTTCCTCCCACATTCCAAGGACATGCATCTGGAGCATTTCTTCTTGGCCTCCACTGCAAACAGGATCTGTCCTAGTTAGACTTTCCCAATTAACAAATATTAAATAAAATATATTCTCTGGCTGTCTCTGTTTGGCCGTAACAAACATAGTGTTGCTGTTATCCTTGTGTGTAGTGCTTCCTTTTCAACTCCATAAACTTAGCCCTAAAACTGAGTACATATTTCTCAACAAACTCTTTGTGGGAATCACTTTCACCCTTCCACTCCTCTTGAATTAATTGTATAGACAGCATTACCATGTAACTGCAAAGTTGCTCAGATGGCAATAAACATTGCATTTTGGGGCAGTAGAGATGGAACAAGTACTTGTCTGTGAATGCAGTTGGGATGGCCTGAGGATTACAGTTGTACCCCTCCAGCAAAGCATTCCTTTGTAGATTTCTTACTGTACTTCCATAAACAAATCACAAGATCTGACATAGTTGGATCCTTAGTCTATCTGTATTTCTTTTTAAAAGACTTATCCACTGAAAAGTTCTAATGGTGCATTTGCCACTTTTCTTCCTTAACAGAGGAAAAAGTTGCCACCTCAGGGTACCTAGCAACATAATCAACCATCACCAAGATATTCCTCTTAACTGTGATTTTTGGGGAAACTAATAGGCCTGACCTCCTAAAATATTTTTTTAGTAACAGACAAATGCAAAAAGCAGCACAAATTTTGCATTTTTCATTACTAATCTTTTAGTTCTACCCTCATATCTTCAGTGCCCTACCATTTGTTTGCAATAACTCTCCAATAAAGATTTGGAAAAGCTTTGTTTTTTGTATGTGATATGCCTAGGTGGAGTGAAAAAAAGAATATCATTGACTATGGCCAAAGGCTCCTGATATTATGATGTTGGGGATACCAACTGCTGTATCACTTCCCCTCTAGCCCCCTTTCAAGAGCCCATTCTCTATATAATAACCATTTATCTTTTTATAGGGAGTCTCTTTACCCTTGAAAGTCAGAGAGCTTCTTGGCATCTTCCATCATGTTTTGCAAAGGGATCTCAGAACTGTGCAACTCTGTTTCTCTCTTTTTGAAACTTCCCAGTTCTGCTATCTTAGGAAGTCTGGTATCTTTTGTCAGTGTTGGTTCAGATTTAAGCTTACTGCTACAAAATATCCATTACCCTGAAGATGCCCCTTTCAGAAGCAAGCCATTATCTTTTTCATGCCTTTGGTTCTAATTTCAACTTGCTATTACACAGCTCTTTTCCCTGAAGTAACTATATCATCAGCCTCTATTGGAGATGTGGGCACTGTGTTCCTGTCCTCCCTGATGCTATCTCCATGTACTTTCATCATGCCAAGCTGCATGCAATGTCACATACACAAGATAATGCATCATTACCATGATGTTCTATGAGAAGATCTGCACGGATATCATAAAAAACTGCCACCTTTTTGTCTCCTTGCCTCTCTTTGCAGTCCAGCTAAACCCTGGCCAATGGCACCTGAAATCGTGTCCTTCCTATGCTTTGACAGGAACGTAATAATGAAGTCTCTGCTGTTACACAAATATTTTTGATAACGACCAGAGGGAGTGCAAAAAATCTTAGCACAATGACTTAGCCAGCAGAAAAAATGAAAGGCTTATTGCCAAAGATGCAGAGCCTGTAACAAGAAAACTAGCCAGAGACCTTATAGAGGTATTAGAGATATTTTAGAAATTCTCTGCAAATTTGTATACAACAGTGGCATGGGGGAACCAAGAAAAGCTGCAAATGAAAATATTTATGGAAGAATTAACTATGCCAAGGTGAGAAGAAGATAAGGCTGAAGAATTAATAGTTAAGTTAGGAAGATATAAGATAAAAAAGATGATGAATAATCCTGTTGTTGGAGGTTTTTCTACCTGAACCTGCACTGACAATGGGTTACATGCCCAGTCGGACATTCCTAGTAAACAAATGTCAAATAAAATAGATTAAATAAATAAAATTTTATGAGTAGGGAAATTATATCATTGCCATTGCTTGATAGAATAACAAGGTTAATTAAGAGGATATAAGAAGGGCAGAGACAAGAATTAAGGTGGGAGGGGTCCTGTCTGACAAGCTATATTTGAATAGCAGAACCAGGCATGGATGACAACGTTTCCCTTTATTATTTGATGTATACTTAGAGCCACTGACCCCCACAAATGTAAGGATATAACTAGTATGGTAATCAGGGAAAGTTAGCAGTCTCAGAAAAAGGTAACCCACAATATGCAATTAACCTGCATTTGAACAAAGTAAGCAATTTGGTTAAACCTGTCTTAGTCAATGTGGCCTCAGTGAAACCCAATTATCTCCTAACTTTAGCATGTTCAAGAAATATAAGCTTGATATGGAATAGTCAGCTTTTAACTTAACGAGAAAAATGCTGTAATGACTTCAAATCAAGTCAATATATTCATTGGCAAATGAAAAATAGATTTGAATGAAGTCATACATGAAATATACAAATGCATACCTTTTAAGAACTGTTAATGTATTTTCATTGATATTTTATTATAAACTATGGGGAATGTGCTACATTTTTTAAATCAAGTTTGACAGACTGGAAACTGTTTCCATGGTACCGCATCATAAGTAGGATAACACTGCTCAAGAGATCAGTTACTGTCATGAGAATTAAGGATAAAGATATCACATTTTACCCCACGGCACTCACACTTTGCCATGTTGATAGGGAGCATATGCTTTATTTTACACATTCTCCTCTTAACAGTTCTATACCCTTAAATGAATAAATAGAACTCAGCAAGATGGTTCCTAAACAATGGTACGCACTGTGTACCAATATGAATTAACTATGCATTATTGTGCATATCTGGCCATGACCAGTAAATAAAGAAATGCTGACCACACATGCTGAATTTAAGTCACTACAAATTATACTGAAGGAGAATGTTATGAGTCCTAGAGGAATTTGCAAACTAATGTCCCTTACATTCGCATCAGTTCTTAGTTATAGTTCACAATGCTATTGTGGGGCAAAAAGGTAAAGCTAGATACATATGTACTGTTGTAAGAAAACATGGAAACAGGGCACCTTAGCATGGGATTGATCAATGAATCCCTGTAATCAAGTTCCACTGACTAAAAGTATCTACCATTGTCTACTGCTGGTGATCAAGTGTGCCCATCACTAATCAGTACTTATATATAGTGTAACTGCCCGGATGCATGGTTTCTCAGAGACTGTGCAAGTATAGGGTATAGGAAACAGTCAGTGTTACCTAGTAAAGACAGTTTGCTTTCTTTGTGCCTTTACAAACCCAGAGTTAAGTAGCAAGGGGTACAGGACATTTGCAACCATGGAAAAGCATTTTATTTTGGGGGGGGGGGTGCTTTGATAAGGATTTCAGTATGTGTGACTGTTTTATACCTGCTAACTCATTCCTTCTAGTACAGCTCTTCTGAGTATGTACCTTTAACTCCCAGTGGGTGTGGCTTGAGCCTTTAAAACAAAGTTATCACCTTACAATTTTAACAAATACTCATTGACAGATGTCAAATATCAATACAATTGTTTTTACCAGCATGTATGCTTCAAGATAACATATTCTGATACTTTGTATATTTCAGAATCAAAAGTGTTTGCTGCAGGTCTGAGAAAATGTGATGTTATAAAAACAGAAAACTGGACAGAAATGAATGCAGAGTCAAGACTGCTTTCTGTGATGCATAACAACTAGCTTAAGTTGATAGTTCATAGGTTAGTACTAGGCTAACTGCCCTTGTGGGCCATTTTAAGCCTAGCTCATTACCCATCTGAGAATCAAACCCTGCACGTTTTTATCTGTAAGCAAGGTAAACACATTACCATTCTACCAACCCCCAACCCTTGAGCTTGAAATTCATCATAGTCCATTTCTGTTAAGAAGTCAGGAAAGTGAAGGTAGTTTAGCCTTTTTTATTATTACAAGACTTGTAACATTTGATTTAGAGATTAGACACTGTGATTTTTGTTGTAAAATGAAAAATTAGTTGAAAGTTAATTGAGTGATAGCTATTTATAATGGATATGAACTGCAGCATAGTTGTGGTGTACAAAAACTTTTAGCATTACTTCCTTGAAGTGTATCAATCTTGCAGTGATACTTTTTTGTACATAAACTGCTGCACGTTGTTGAGATTTCTTAAACAGCATTTGTAGAGATTATTCTCTGATTTATGTCAAGGCTTATTTACAAATGCTGTACTGTGGCAGTCTGCATCATGCACTTGTCCTCAGACGTGACTGTAGTACAGTTGCTAAATATACTTAGAAATGCAGGTATTTCCTCTACATTATGACATGCTGTTCACTAACATCCCTCTTGTGCAGCTTCTCTTGTGCTGTGGCCAGTAATTGAACCTACTTCATGATTATCTGGGGGTTAATCAGGATTAATGTCTCTGTGCTGTTGCATTGGCCAGGACTTTAACAGTGATGGATAATTCTGCTGGTGTTCCTAGATGGTATGTGCAGCATATTTTAGCAGATGTGCATTGCAGTATTTTAAGGTATATCACATAGCTGATAGTTGAAATGCTTTAATTATAGAAATGTCAGAGAAGAAATGTGAATTTTATAGAAGACGAGAATGTTATGCTTCTTAGTGGTCTTCACAGAGATCATGTACTCTTCCTGGGCTGCAGCGGTCATAAGGAGCCACACAGCCATCAGTGTGTAGAAGTTGTGACTGGAGTTAACGCTATTGGTAGCCATATGCTCCTGAGTGTAGAACATGCAGGGGCTGATTATCTGAATGTTAAAGCCAAGAGGAAGCCAAAGCATATAAGGCTGCATGAGGAGAGTGGAAAGGCTGGCAACTCTGGAGTTATGTCATTGACCCCTGATGAACAGCCCTCCCCAGTCACCTTCATATTTGGGGTTTTCCGATCAGGTGCTTCTTCTGTCACTCAGTACAGGCATTTTAATAATAATTTAATAATTAGGTTAGTTTTTTCTTCTAAACGACAAAAAGCCAGACCAGCTAAGAGTAATTCCGCTTTAATGAATAAACTTCCACAACTAAGCGCTTTCACCATTAAACCAATGGCTTCATCAGAGTTAATGGAAGCCTACATATAATTCAAATATATAGTTACATCATCAGTCCCACAACCAATCAAAAATAATTTCATCATACATTTCATTCAAAAACAATTAAGATACATTATTTAGATTATTAAAAACAAATTAGACTTACAGCTCAAACAAATATATTACATATATTGGAACTTATAAACAAAGACATTGGCAACATTCAAACACTGGACCCCACCCAGTTTGGGTTTGTGAAGGGCCGATCTTGTCTCCTGAACCTGATTGACTTCTTTGAATCAGTCTCCAGAGCCATGGACAAGGGTAAGGTCGTCCACACAGCCTATCTAGACCTTGCCAAGGCCTTTGACACCATCCCCCACTCTGGAATCATAGATAAACTTACTAAGTTGGGCATTAATCCCTATGTCACCCAATGGGTTGCTAAATGGCTTACTGATAGAACCCACACTGTAAAAGTAGCCGACTCCAAATCCAGCTCCAGACAAGTGACAAGTGGAGTACCTCAGGGTTCAGTCCTGGCGGCGCTCTTGTTTGGCATCTACTTCTCTGAAGTACAGGTCAACACTAAGGGACTCTGGCTAACAAAGTTTGCAGATGACTGCAAACTGGGAGCCATTACTGAATCCCAAATGCTGTGAATACTCTACAAAAGGACCTTACAGAAACAGATGCTTGGTGCCAGAGCCATGGGCTCAAGCTCAATGCCAAGAAATGTATTGTTATCCCTTTGGGAAAAACATGTATCCATGAATTACCATATAGGTGGCAGTACACTAAACACAGAAAGTGTGATAAGAGACTTAGGGACACAGGTGGACAGTGGTCTCACCTTCGATAACCACATCGCCACAACAGTCAGGAAATCCTTCTGTGTGGCACACCTCATCACGAAGGGCTTTTCATCTAGAAAAAAGGAGGTCATTGTCCCACTGTACTCATCCCTCATTAGACCCATTATAGAATACAACGCCCCATTTGGTATGTGCCTCTCAAGACATCTGCAACAACTGGAAAGGCCTCAGAAATACCTCACTAAAAGAATCACAGGCCTAAAGAAGATGCCCTACGCTGACCGCCTTAACAAACTCCAGCTATACTCTGTCACATATCGTCTACTCAGAGGCGATCTCTGCTTAACATACAAGGCCATGTCAAACCCAGAGCTGTTGGACATGCTACACTTAAAGAAATCCCAATCCCTCAGAGCTACACACTCCAGGGATCTAAACCTTGTCATCACAATAAACAAAACATGCTGGAGGGATAGGTTCCTGACCCAGAGACTCCCCAGACTCTGGAATAGACTGCCCATACATGTCAAACAGAGTGCCTCTTTGGACCTCTTCAAGAGGAACCTTGACGATTGGATGGGAGAAAGGAAATTCACCCCAGGGATCACGTCAGTCGCCCTGCTAGACAGGGGTCCAGGAAAGTAAATAATGTGGGAAGAAATAGCCAGGGAATTGTTATGGCTAGGCTTGTATAGGCCCTAGGGCTGATAGCCTAG
>NC_056734.1:448995003-449105003 GCF_019279795.1 Protopterus annectens
ACTCATAGGTGTCCACATATCCCCAACTGTCCCCTATGTGTACTACAGCAACAAGACATAAAATTCAAAAGAAGAAACCCCTGTATTGTTGTCTAAACCTCCAAGTACAGCTAACCGTGGGTGCGTGGGTGTGCCCATTGCTTAGCTATGGTGAAAGCAGCCTAAAAGGTTGAAGAGGATAACAAGGATGATATATGCAAATGAAGCATCTCAGCAATAGTGTAGTGGGCAGACCGTTTGCCTAACTAACAGGCATTCCCAGTTCAAGTCCCAGTGCAGCACAGTCTATTTTATATGGCAAAGCATGGTATAAGCAATATTTGTATTGCAAAACCCACTAAATAACATACATTTTTATGAACTGGAGTACTGCAGGAAATGCACAAGTGAAGAGTCAGTATCATAATGATTAAGGCAGCAGTAAGCAGGTGTAAACACAGATAAGCAGTAGTAAGCATATGTAAGCACTAGTAAGCGTGTGCAAGTGCGTTTGCACAGGGGTAAGCACTGCTGACACAGATTAAGCAAAGGAGAAGTTAACTGGGTGTAGAAAACTGTGGCCGGGAGTTAGCAGTGCTTACCTCCATACAAACCTACTTACAACCGCTTTAAAGTGCCTTAATCACACCATATCCAGTGGCCAGTGTTCTTCCCAGCAACAAAACAAACAACTTCTGCAAGGCTGGAATCTGGGACCATGCACACCATAGACAAAATGATTTACCGCTAAGCAATGCCAGATATGCATAAATCGTATGTTGTCATAAACATAACTCCAGCCCAGTCATGCAACAGTACAGCGAATGTATACCTACATCTAGATGGGCGTGTGTGTGCAAATATATTACTATCTAAATGGATACAACATTTCTATACATGTAGTCACATATATATATATATATATATATATATATATATATATATATATATATATATATATATAAATGTCCAAAAAAAAAAAAAAAAATATATATATATATATATATATATATATATATATACAAATATATGAACATATATACATGAAAATGCCGACATCTACACATATATATGTCAACACCTATATGTCCACATATACACAGCAAGTTACATATATGTACGCAGATATATATGTCTCAGTAGGTATATACGGACATAGTTAGAAATATGTAAGCAAATATATATACCCTTAGAGGTATATATGGCCAGACATCTGTAGATAGCTATGGTAGATTAACAGAAACATATATGTCCACATGCACCGTTAATGGGCATGAGAGGCCCCAAACAATATATGTCTCGTACAAATTGACATACCCCCCCAGCGAAGCACACCTGTCCTGTAATACACTACCAAGCTCATTGTATTGTACATGTTTCATTTAAATAGGGATTTAAATTAGCCCTCTGTTATGTATCACATGTTGACATCACATTCCCTTCTTCCCCACCCACTAGGCAGGCCGACCAGTGCAGGCCCATCCAACCCAGGCCATCTGCAACCCATACATTCATTACCCAGAGTTCCGCTCCCCCCACCTGCTTCACACATGCAGCCACCATCCCTACCCTGGTTACCGGCCCGTGGCTACCATACCACCACACATTGCCCTCCCTCTACCCCCCCCCTCGGGACCCATCCCGTATGTTGTCCCGACCCAAGTATCCTAGGTCTGGCACATGCTGTAGTCCATGCACATAGCCATGGGTACCTTTGTAACTCTGGGTTTAGACGAAAGTTGAATACCCAATGTTTGGGTTGTCCTGCATGGGATGAATGTTTCCCTGGTACTAACAATAGATTTCACATGTGACTCTGTTTACACTAACGGATTTAGTTGTAGGTATTGCAAAGCATACGTGGCACACAAGATTGGCCGGTATGCACACGGAACACAGTATCCAGTAATACCAGTCTACATTACAGGATATGCAGCTAAATATGTAGAGGTATGTGTGTGTGTGTGTGTGTGTGTGTGTGTGTGTGTGTGTGTGTGTGTGTGTGTGTGTGTGTGTATATATACCCATAACTAAATAGATATATATCTCTTCCTCTCTGTAGTACAAATGCATACATACATAGACAGACATATATAGAAATATCCACATATAGATGTATACATATGCAGACATTCATACATCCACGTCGTTAGATATATATATATATATATACATGTATGCATACACATATATATATATATATATATATATATATATATATATATATATATATATATATATATACATATATATATATATATATATATATATATATATATATATATATATATATATATATATATATATATATATATATATATATATATATATATATATATATATATATATATGTGTGTGTGTGTGTGTGTATATATACACAGATATATAGCTATGAAGCTATGATATGATACAGCACTTAGGAATGACATATGTTCACAGGCCATGCCAATTGGGGTGAGCAGTCTAATCAACAAACGTGTAACATATAGCATTACCCTCCCCCCCCGCAGTCAGACAGGGGAAACATACAAACACACAAACAATGTAAACAATCCACTGCTCCCCAAACCACAGGCAGGACACAATCAGTGGGGGGAGCACTGCCAAGTCTAATCTTGCAACAGAGACAGGAGCGTCCCTTGCGGGACACCCCAAAAATTGTTGATGATCGGCGTCCGTCCCTGTAACAATTTATCAAGACACTGAAAAAAGTGGTGGTAGGTAAAAAAACTCCAACCCTGAATGCCAAACAAATCCTAAAAGAAGAGTGGAGAGCAGAAATTGTTGCCTCAAATCACTATTTTATTCAAACCACGTTGAACTCAAACAAAAAACGTAGATCACGCTACACTCAAACATTAACACTCTTAACACACGCGTTTTCATCTGCAGGATCAGACTTCATCAGATGAACCATAAAGATAACACATCCCTTTTATACCCTGACCAATAAATCAATTAGTGTCCATGAATTAAAATATTTAATAATACCAATTTTCCCATTTACATATACAGTTATGTATCTGTTCAAAAAATATTAAATTCACTTCCCTAACCCATATAAAAACACCATCCTTACATTATATATATTATAAGTTACCCTTCTAAAAACAATTTTATTACCATACATATTAAAAAATAGTAATTAAATTACATGTAGGATGGAAAATATAATGTTAAGCCGCCCTCTGGTGGAAATTCATATTATTGAACATAAAACTTTCAGATAAAATCTTTTAAATAGTATATTAGCATGTCATTCCAACAGTTTAAATTTTATAAAAATAATAATAATAAAAAATATATAAATAGAATGCCTCTGGTAATAATCTAATTTAGATACAGTTTGTATTATAATTTAGCTGCCCTTAATTTCATAATAGGTGTAATACTTGTGTATTCATTCAACCCTGGTGGATTGTATGCCTCCAGTGTTACCTGCCACCAGAGCTCCCTATATTCAATTTTCTCTTCCCAGGGACCTCTTCTTATATCTCTCTGTGTGTGTTCTAACACCATAAATCTAAAATTGGCTCCTGTGCATTCTTTAGTATGCTTAAACAAAGCATTTGTATCCTTACAATTCTTAATATCATTAAAATGTTTGTATATCCTTCTTTTTAATTTTCTTTCTGTTTTTCTTATATAAAAAGAGTTACAAATCACACAGGTAGCCATATAAATTAGTCCCATGGACTCACAATTATAATAATTCTTATTGTTAATAATCCACCTATCTCTACTTGCTATATAAAGCCTATCTGAATTTAAGATATAAGGGCATTGGGAGCATCTACCACACTTATAGGTACCCATCTTTTTTACATTCTGTGTGGTCATAGTGTTCCTACTTTCTAGAATATTTCTAATACTTTGGGCATTTTTATATACTATTTTTGCTGAGATTCCTTCTAATTTGTCTATATCTGTGATGTTAATGAACCTATCCCATTCCTTGGAAAATATCCTTCTAATATTGTTATTAAGCGCATTATATTTTAGAGTCAATGCTAGCTGAAAATCCTCTTCACTTCTCTCTTGATCTTTTGTTTGCTCTGTTTCAAAATGAATTACCTTCACAATAGGGGTATATCTATCACTCCTTCCCCTTTCTATTTCCTGCCTTATTTCCTTAACAAGCTTAGTGGGGTATCCCCTATCCACAAACATTTTCTCTAGAAGTTCGCAGTCTTTAAAAAAATCATCTTGGGAACTTGTCATTCGACTACCTCTCACAAACTGTCCTTTAATTATATTCCTCTTACAATGCAGGGGGTTTGCACTATCATAGTGTAAATAGGTGTTACAATATGTAGGTTTTCTATATACTTTTATCTCTAAGCCATTCCCCTGCTTATAAGTTTCCAGATCTAGGTACTGTAGACTTCTATCAGATACTGTATAGGTAAATTTAAAAAACTCAGTATTTTTATTTAGGTAAGCCATAAACTCCTTGAACTTCTCATATCCACCAGTCCAAAATAGGACGATATCGTCCAAAAATCTGCGATAAAGTACCCAATGGGAGCTGAACTGTGAATTTAATACATATTTCTCTTCCCATTTAGCTAATACTAAGTTAGCATAAGTTGGGGCACAGGCAGCTCCCATGGCTACTCCTTGTGTTTGCCTAAAAAATTCACCATTAAAATATAAAAAATTATTCTTTAATACCATTCCCATCAACCAAACATTCACTTGTTTTTCATTGTTGGTTAGGTTGCCACTTTCATACAGTATTTCTTCAAACATAGTTGTACCTTGAGTATAGGGGATGGAGGAAAATAGATCAACTACATCTATGGTAATGAATAATATATTTTCAGAATAATTAACTCCAGAAATAACTTTTAACAAGCCCAAGAATCATTTAATATGTGTTTTCTTTCTACCCATAGTTTTTTAACCTTAATGTCAATATATTTAGCTAGTGGATGAGTTTTAGATCCATCAGCTGAAACTATGGGTCTTAGTGGGGGGTCAAGTTCGTTTTTATGGATTTTTGGGATTCCAAAAATCGAGGGAATTTTAGGTTTCTCTACTTTTAAAAATAGATAAGTGTCTTGGTTTATAAGTCCCTCATGTAACATGCCTTTTAAATTTATACCAATTTTGTTATAAGCAATATTGATCTCATTTTAGAAACTTGATTATATTTAGAACTGTCCCAAAGAATACTATACATTCTACTATCATATTCGATTTTGTCCATGATAACCACACCACCCCCTTTATATGGTTTCATGATTCTTAAATTGGGATAATTTCTCATCTCATATAACAACTGTCTCTCTTTTTTCCCCAGATTAGTTTGATATTTAAAACTATCTTTTTCTTTTCTAATCTCCCTTTCAATTATTTTTTCTAAATTCTTTAATTGGAATTGTATAGGTGGGTTATACAAGGTTCTATGTTTCAAAACAGGGATAGGTTTATTTGTGTTGTTAGAAAACAAAATTTTCAAATTAATTTTTCTTAAAAATATCCTAATATCCAAAAGCGATTTGGCTAGATCTCCCTTGGTGTAAGGAATAAACTTTAATCCTTTGGATAAGAGTCTAAAATGTTCTTTCTCTAAAACTAAATGACTAAAATTGTAGATAGTAAAATTATCGAAGGACCACCTGTTACCCACATTAGTGATGTCCATATATTCAGGGTGGTTGGGTACTACTAGTACCTCCCCCTCCCTCTTCTCCCCCCCTCCATGGAAAATTTGTTTGCCTATTCCCTTGCTTGTTCATCAGCCTTTCTGACCTTCTCAATGGGGGAAATTCATTCTCATATTCATAAGCATCTTCAATGGGAATGTTTTCCCCTTCATTCTCTGAGGGTCCTTTTCTATCATCTTCCTTATAATATACATCCCTAGAGTATTGCTTGTGTGGTGGGTTAGGGTAACTCAGGTTATGATTAAACTCATAAATATCTCTATCCATTTTCTTTATTTTCCTTTGTATTAAATTCTCACTTTCTTTATCTATATCTTTTCTTATGTTAAAATATTTTTCTCTTTCTTCTTCTATAGAGAAAATTAGATCATTCTTAATACATTGGTCCAATACTTCTATATCCTTATGTATTTCATCTTGAATGCGTGTGTTTTCCCTTACAATCAATTTTAACACATCAATACCACATTTATTAAAAACCTCAATTAATTCTTTATAAAATAAAGAACCAGGAACAACATTATTAGGAAACTTGAAAACACGTAGCCCTTTGGGCCCAATTTCCCTTGAAATACATTCCATTAAATAAGTGTTTTCTATATCTAAAGTTCTGTATTTGTTCATTAATTTCGCAAGGGAGTTTAAGTTCTCCCTATATGTATTGTTGTTAGCCTGTACTTTTTTATCCTTATTATTACATTTGAACACATATTTGAAATGTAACCAGTCTTTCATCTCCTGGTGTGGAGAAACAGTACCTTGTACCTCAGCGTTTTTTTGAGGTTTGTTAGTTCCAACACTTCCACGTGGGTGAAATTGTTTCTCACCATTCTCTAATAAGCCCTTTAATGTGCCCGGCGTGTTAGCTGGGTTGAAACTGTCGATTGCAGGCTCTGAATGGATGCCGGTGTCTCCTCTTTCACCTATAAGCTCCACATTGGTATTAGTGTTCAAAAAATCCCTTTTTGGTAACCCTTCAGTCCTTGAGGAGAAAGTTATTGTATTCCTTTCCTGTGTGCCTACAAGGGACGAGGCAACTGGTGTGAGCAAGTTAATAAGTTCAGTTAGTTGGCCAATCAATTTGCGTGTTAGCCCAAGGTCTTCCTGCGACGTTACTGCACGGACCGCCTGCTTCTCCATTCCTCTTTCCACCAAATAAACGAATAAACTGAAAAAAGTGGTGGTAGGTAAAAAAACTCCAACCTTGAATGCCAAACAAATCCTAAAAGAAGAGTGGAGAGCGGAAATTGTTGCCTCAAATCACTATTTTATTCAAACCACGTTGAACTCAAACAAAAAACGTAGATCACGCTACACTCAAACATTAACGCTCTTAACACACGCGTTTTCGTCTGCAGGATCAGACTTCATCAGATGAACCATAAAGATAACACATCCCTTTTATACTCTGACCAATAAATCAATTCGTGTCCATGAATTAAAATATTTAATAATACCAATTTTCCCATTTACATATACAGTTATGTATCTGTTCAAAAAATATTAAATTCACTTCCCTAACCCATATAAAAACACCATCCTTACATTATATATATTATAAGTTACCCTTCTAAAAACAATTTTATTACCATACATATTTAAAAATAGTAATTAAATTACATGTAGGATAGAAAATATAATGTTAAGCCGCCCTCTGGTGGAAATTCATATTATTGAACATAAAACTTTCAGATAAATCTTTTAAATAGTATATTAGAATGTCATTCCAACAGTTTAAAATTTATAAAAATAATAATAATAAAAAATATATAAATAGAATGCCTCTGGTAATAATCTATTTAGATGCAGTTTGTATTATAATTTAGCTGCCCTTAATTTTAAAATAGGTGTAATACTTAATATTCATTCAACCCTGGTACGTTGTATGCCTCCAGTGTTACCTGCCAACAGAGCTCCCTATATTCAATTTATCAAGACAGGCCATGCATGTACCTGGACTACAAGGATGGGAAAGCCTGATGATGCATGGGTCGAGACAACGTATGAGATGGGTCCTGAGAAGTGGAGAGTGGGCAGTGTGTAGTGGTTTGGTTAGACCCGACCTGCACCCAGACTAAGGATGAGTGCTGTAGAGGAGGGGTGGGAGGGGGAACTATGGGTATGCAATTATGGGCCGAGGCGTGCAGGTGTTGGCTGTAGCGGTTCTAGTCGGACCGTCCCAGGGATGTAAGGAATAGTGTGAACTGGGCAGAGCTGCCGCCTAACGAGCAGCCATTCCTGGTATGAGTCCCACTGCAGCACAGTCTATTTTATATTGCGAAGTATGGTATAACCATATGTGTTGTTGCACGACCCACTACATAGCACCAAAGAACACATGGTTGCAACACTCCACTGTAGGCATGTAAGCTGATGTAATTGGCATCACAAGTTATTATTGTAGTCCTCACCCCAACCCAGGGGTGTGAGTCTCCAACGCAACCTCCAAATGCAGTGTATATGCACAGCTGTTGCTGTAGAAGACATGGCCAGCTATGGATCTTCCCTTCAGCCTTCCTGCACATCCCTGGATAATTCCCCTACTATCTCTCCCCTTTGTGCCCCATGAACACCACTTACCTATCAACCCCTGTTCCATTTCTAGTAATGTTTAAAGTTACACGCAGGTGACACCCTCTTCCCCAACTATATTGGCAGAATCTGGAACCCCCTACCCACATGTATTACCTCAGCTGTCCCACAGGACACATGCAAATAACACATGAAGGAACACCACAAGCACACTTGGTTCAGCACATGCTTACCACCTTGCAAAATCCTCCACCCCCAAATTTACACTCTATACCCCTACATCAACTAGTGAAACCGACACCTCTTGTCCGGCCTCGCATATAAATCCCAACATCCAACAAACCTTCCCTATTGCTCCCCTACCAATTATTCCAACAGGCTACTATACAGTTACAATGTCCCCCCCCTCTACCTACCTACCTATTCCTTCACTATTCTCTTCTACTCTACCACACAGGTATGGAATAACCAAACCTAACCCGAATACCTGAGTGTAACCTATCCCTTCACTATTCCCTTCTACTCTACCACACAGGTATGGAATAACCAAACCTAACCCGAATACCTGAGTGTAACCTATCCCTTCACTGTTCTCTTCTACTCTACCACACAGGTATGGCATAACTAAACCTAACCCGAATACCTGAGTGTAACCTATCCAGGTACAGAATAACTAAACCTAACCCGAATACCTGAGTGTAACCTACCCCTTCACTATTCCCTTCTACTCTACCACACAGGTATGGCATAACTAAACCTAACCCGAATACCTGAGTGTAACCTACCCCTTCACTATTCTCTTCTACTCTACCACATAGGTATGGCATAACTAAACCTAACCCGAATACCTGAGTGTAACCTATCCCTTCACTATTCTCTTCTACTCTACCACACAGGTATGGAATAACCAAACCTAACCCGAATACCTGAGTGTAACCTATCCCTTCACTATTCTCTTCTACTCTACCACACAGGTATGGAATAACTAAACCTAACCCGAATACCTGAGTGTAACCTACCCTTCACTATTCCCTTCTACTGTACCACACAGGTATGACATAACTAAACCTATCCTGAATACCTGAGTGTAACCTATCCCATCACTATTCCCTTCTACTGTACCACACAGGTATGGAATAACTAAACCTAACCTGAATACCTGAGTGTAACCTATCCCTTCACTATTCTCTTCTACTCTACCACACAGGTATGGAATAACCAAACCTAACCTGAATACCTGAGTGTAACCTATCCCTTCACTATTCTCTTCTACTCTACCACACAGGTATGGAATAACTAAACCTACCCCGAATACCTGAGTGTAACCTATCCCTTCACTATTCCCTTCTACTCTACCACACAGGTATGGAATAACTAAACCTAACCCGAATACCTGAGTGTAACCTATCCACAACTGTTACACTGGAATCTCACTTCACCTTAAACTGACCTTTGTCTACAGTCATACCTGACATGCAAACCTGACCTAAGCATGTATAATACCAACATGTTGACGTAAACTAAGCATGAAGAGTGTGGTACGTAGCTATGTTACATCTGTTACTCTCTATAAATGTGAACACCTCAGTATTAATTGAAATGAGTAGCTGGGGTTCACTGTGGAGCTCTACTTCCCAGGCCACCGCTGAAAATGGACAAGCATCCAGTTGGATTGTCCCAGTTGACAAATGTAAACTAAATACATGAAGTAGTGCAGGGGTATGCGGGAGCAAGCAGGTGTAAGCCTGTTTAGGCGGAGGTAAGGAATGAACACACTGGTTAAGCAATGTAGAAGCTAACTCAGTGTGAGACGCCACAACCAGAATCAGCAATGCTGAGCCTCATGCAAACCAGCGCATACCTGCCTACAATTGCTCTACAGTGCCTTAGTCACTCTGTAGCCAACAGCTGTCATCATGGCCATTAACAAAATAATCAGCACTGCCAGGTTGCAACCCCCTGACCCTGCACACTATAGTCTATGTGAGTTATCACTAAGCCATGGCAGATACACATTCAGCTGCTGTGATCAAAAACATATCATCCAGCACAGTCATTCAACAGTATAGGAAATGTATGTAAGTATGTAGATTAATACCAGCAAACGTGTACATTGCTCAACCACAGTATTTCAAGCAGTCTAAGTGCATCAAAGAACAATGTCTTGTCCAATCATATTGTAAGAACATTTGTCTTGCATAATACCAAAGAGAATAATGAAAAACGGTGCAGGCCGTGGGGGCTTGTGACCATGCTTCATGCACAGAATGTCACACCTGGGGCATTGGTTCCGCGGACCTGGGAGATGAGGCTGGCCATGTGTGTAATCAAACCACTACTTCTCAAACCCCTGGCAGGATGCTACCAGTGAGAGAAAGAGTGCAGACCAGCTAAGTCTACTATTAACACAACAACAGGTCCGTCTCTGGGGGGACGAACCAAATGTTGTGGGTCACATTGATGTCTCCACCAGTATCAGAGGAGGATCAAGGGAAGGCTCATACATACATGGACAAAATGGATGAAGAGCCTGCAGACGCTTGGGTCGAGGCAGTATACTGGAGTTGTACTGAGACGTGCAGAGAGGGAAATGTGTGGAGGTGTGGTATCGCTGGGCTAGCAACTGGAGAATGGATGGATGCTGTGCACGTGGAGCTCGGGGCGGCCAGGGAAAGGGAACATGGGTATGACATTATGGTAGAAATATGGAAATGAAGCAGAACAGCAATAGTGTAGTGGGCAGACCATCCACCTAATGAGCACACATTTCCAGTTCGAGTCCCACTGCAGCACATTCTATTTTCCATGTGAAATCTGTATATGAACATCGTTTTGCTGTATAACCTACTAAATAACATTTAAATGTGAACTGGAGTACTGCATTAAATGCACATGTGAAGTGTCAGTGTCATAATGAATAAGGCACTAGTAAGCAGGTTTAAGCACAAACAAGCAGTAGTAAGGATAGATAAGTAGTAGTAAGCATGTTTAAGTGTGTTTGCGCAGGGGTAAGCATTGCCTACACAGATTAAGCAAAGTAGAAGTTAACTGAGTGTAAGAAACTGCACCCGGAGGTTAGCATTGCTTAGCTCTGCGCAAACCCATGCACACCCACTTACAACTGCTCAAATGTCCCTTAATCACTCTGTATCCATCGGCCGGTGTTCTGCCCAGCAACAAAATATGCAGCCTCTGCAAGGCCCAAACCCAGGACCCTGCACACCATACACTAAGTGATTTACCAGTAAGCCATGGCAGATGTACATAACCCTCTTGTTTTCACAAACATATCATCCAGCACAATCAGTCAACAGCACAGGAAATGTAGTAATATCATACCACGCAACGTCTTAATGTAAGAATACCGGACAAAGTGTGCCAAAATGTGGGTACAAATAGGGATATCTGCCATATATTGCTCTAATACACTTAAAACGTTGCTAGTTACACAGCTATATGTACTAGAACACATATTTTGATGAGATGAAATGTCTGAAACACAAAAGTGTTGGCACGAGTGACTGACGTCAATCCTAAGATCGTCCATGTCAATTGCCAAGAGAATGAGGTACAGGCCAAAACTATAAGCCGGACATGCATGGAAATATGGACAGATATATATCTGTAAATGTAGACATATAGACAGCAATAGGTATATATATATATATATATATATATATATATATATATATATATATACATATATGTATATGTATGACTCACAAATAATCATAACAGCAATTGTACATAGATAAATATGTTCAGTGTATATAGTCATATATATATATATATATATGTATATATATATATATATATATATATATATATATATATATATGTATATACATATTATATATATATATATATATATATATATATATATATATATATATATATATATATATAAATACATACATATCTATATTATCTATATCTATATCAATGTCTATATCTAGTTCTCTATATGTATGGGGGTTTCACATATATAATTATGCAGATATACATACATATATATATATATATATATATATATATATATATATATATATATATATGTACAGATAGACATATGTATAGCATTTCCATATGGGAACAAAATCCTGAACCACTCAGTACAACATAACAGACCATAAGCACAGTTAATGGGGGTGGGGGCACAAATGAGGGACACCTGGTAATTAGTGCTATGTTACCCCCCCCCCAGCCCTAACGGATATGCTGTGCAATTCAATATCCAGCACATGCAGTACTTGACTTCAGGACCCTCCACAACACAGCTACAATGCTCTAACAGTAATCCAATTCACCTGTACATGTCAGGGCAATATCTGTAACATATCATGCAGAAAAGTCATTCTACCATAGGGAATGTACAATGTGGAAGGTGTGCACATTACAATGGTACAGATATGCACACACATCTATACATTGACAAATATGTTCAGGTATATATATATATATATATATATATATATATATATATATATATATATATATATAGATAGATATATATATATATATATATATATATATATATATATATATATATATATATATATATATATATGATATATCAGATATGTAGGTACATACACATATACACAGACAAAAGGTATAAGTAGCCATACATATGTAGAAGTAGTGTGGAAGTACTGGGTGCAAAGTATATCCCTCAGCCACAAGCCCTATAACTGGTACCTGTGACATGTGTAGTGTGGCAACCATTCCCACAAATGACAATACTTATATTACACATATACCCACTCACAATTCAAAGGACATGACACGACACACAGGTATGCATACACAGACAACCTTTATTTATGTACTACACGATAATGTATGCCATTACTTACAGCACATAGAATTTGAAATATTTAATCAGTGATGAATATACAAGGCCCACACAAAACAGTAGATGCAGACAATGCGGATATATAACATACTATGTTGTCCAGGTCAAGCCCTTCAATTAGTACAACAGTAGACAAAGAATTTGCCTTCAAGATAAGTAAAAATCAACAATAACAGATGTAGTTCAGCAGCCTCCAGTTACACCCTGTAGTCAAGCCCTAGGGGGAAATTTATTACTTGTGGTAATGTCAATATATCTGTCACATGTATGGACCCTGACCAACAAATGTGGGAGTCCACGATATGACTGGGATGATAGCAGGAATGCTAGCAGTAAATAATGATAGACCATTACCTAACAACCCCTAACTGTATCACAGTAGGACAAAGACTGCCATATATGTGGAGGACAGAGGCAGGAACACAGGGCCATACTTGCAATATTGCTGTTACACACCCTGAAAATTGCTGGTGTTACAGGATTTGTTGCAACATACCCTTATGCAGGAATAAAACATCAGAAACACAAATAGATGTAGCCATGTACTGATAGCATGCAACAAACAGCTTGCCAGTGATATATCTAGGACAAGACCTGTGTGGTGCACAGGCAAAAGCAAACAGACAATCCACTGGCCATCATGTGGATAGGCCCACAGTTGAGAGCTATGCAGACAGACTGCATTCCAGCCTAAACTACTATGTACACGCAAACACTGCAAGACCAGCAGTATACAATGCACATAATAACACTACTCACTCTGTAGGTCAGGAACCTCATACAAATGTGTAGTTGGCCTGTGTCTGCATGTCCTGTTGTAAGAGGTATTGCAACTTGTCGTCTTTAACACTGCTGTCCACATACATGAAGGATGTCTTCCATACTGGAAAGGTTAAGGGACAACGCCCACATGAGTCAGCAATTTATAGTACTGGGTTGCCATGACAGTGGTTATATGAATCACTACACAGCAGGCTTCATGCAGTTAGCAACTGTTGCACACTGATTGGTGCAGAGCCCATCACCTGATCATATGTATCACCTACAAAAGCCATGCTGCAATCCATTCAAACCAGCTCAATCGCTCTAGTGGAGAGAGAGAGAGAGAGAGAGAGAGACAGACACAGACACACAGAAAATAAATAGCCAAAAGCAGAAAGGTGTCACACCCATCAAAAAAAATGGTATGTAAAACATAAATGTATGTAATTGAATGTAGTATGTGGTATAGATATTTATTTATTTATTTATTTATTTCAGTTTGATTACCGGGGAAGTCCACTGGGCCAAGAAGTACCCATTTTCAGTGGAGGCCCGGGGAGAAAAGCTCCAAAAACAGTACAATCAAGGTTACATACAGTAATGGATGATAATACAAAGTCACAAACATTTAGGAATATGTGAGATACAGTAGTAGGCAATAAAGTAAGGATTACATAAAATACAATCATAAAAGTACAATGTCCAAGATGTAGAGTCTGCATAGAAAAAAGGTAAAAACTTTTTTTTTTTTTTTTTTTTTTAGAATATATGATGTTGAATGTTTGATATGTGCCATCTTTAGTTGTCCCTGTAATGATGTTCTGCTGAACAACTGCTCTGGACAATACTGTCTGCCCCTGTAAGCAGTGGGAAAAAACTGCCAACTGTGCAGATCAGCAATGAATAATGAATAACAAAGATGTAAGCCATAATATCTGTGTGTGTGTTATGTTAGTGTAGGCAATAGCTGGTGGTAGAAGTACTGCCATCATGATAGACACATGGGTGTCAGAGCATACCACTTGCAGGGCAGTCATGTTAATTTTTAATGTAGCATGCACAAATGCCATAGGTGTATAATAGGCTTAACAGCAATCTCTCACCATATATACCACCCTAATGTTAGTCAGTGTTCACATGTGACACTGTGGGTTCTACCTGTGATGTGTTGCAACAAGGCAGAACAGTGCAGCAGTGAACTGAAGACAGTTACAGAATGTGGACCAGATGTCTGTATGCACCCCACATATAGATAAATATCGGTGTGATATAGAATGAGACATGTATGTCTACAGATACACAGACACTCATATAGATATAAGTATATCAACAACCTACAAGATATATCCACACATATATGTACATATGTATGTATACATATATATATATATATATATATATATATATATATATATATATATATAGTGGCACTGACAATGGCATGCAGGTGAAATAGTCTGTAACAGGCCAGCAAAGATAGTGTCCCCACAGGGAACATGGCTACAAACACATAGCACAAAGAGTGGCACAAACATATAGCACAAAGCTTGGTACAATACAACATATGTCCCGATGGTAGTTAAGCAGCCAACATACCAATTGCCTTCTGTGAATGGTTTGTTGTAGCTGATATGGTGGGGGGAGACAAAGATGTTCATAGGTTCATAGGTTCATAGGTAAGTACTAGGCTATCTGCTCGAGGGCATCTATAAGCCTAGCCAGAATGTGTTGGCTTTCGCCACCCCCTTAGAATAGTTCCCTGTGCCTCTGTCCAGCAGAGCCATTAGTTCCCTGTGCCTCTGTCCAGCACAGCCACTTCACTGATCCCCAGGGTAAATTTTCTGTTTCCCATCCACTCATCAAGGTTTCTCTTGAAGAGTGTTAGTGAGGGGCTCTGCCTAATGTAGTTTGGAATCCTGTTCCAAAGCATGGGGAGTCTCTTGGACAGGAATCTATCCCTCCAGCACATCCTATTTATCATTGTGGTGAGGTTTAGATCCCTAGAGCGCGTGGATCTTGGGGATTTATTTTTTTTTAGGTGGAGCATGTCCAACAATTCTGGGTTGGACATGGCCTTGTATGTCAGGCAGAGATCACCTCTGAGTAAGAGGTATGCAACTGAGTACAGGTGGAGTTTCTTCAGTCGGGCTGCATATGGCATCTGTTTGAGGCCAGTAATCCTCTTGGTGAGGTACTTCTGTGGTCTTTTCAGCTGTTGCCGGTGTCTTGTAAGTTACATCCCAAATGGGGCGTTGTACTCTATGATGAGTCTGATGAGTGATGAGTAGAGGGGCACAATAACCTCTTTTGTTCTAGATGTGAGCCCTTTTGTGATTAGGTGGGTGACATAGAAGGATTTTCTAACCAACTTGGCAATATGATTATCAAAGGAGAGATTACTATCTACTTGGGTCCCGAAATCCCTTATTACATTTTCTGTATTTAGGGGACTACCACGTATGTGGATAGTTTGCAGGTACTTTGTTTTTTTTCCAAAAGGGATGACTATGCACTTTTTGGCATTTAGCTTGAGGCCATGATTTTGGCACCAGGTATCCGTCTCAGTGAGACCCTTCTGGAGGATGTCTGTATCAGCTGGAGAGTCAATTATGGCCCCCAGTTTGCAGTCATCTGCAAACTTGATCAGCCATAGTCCTCCTGTGCTTGTCTGTACCTCTGAGAAGTATATACCGAACAGGAGGGGTCCCATGACTGAGCCATGGGGGATGCCACTTGTAACCGGTTTAGAGTCAGACCTAGAGCCTGCAACTCTCACCATGTGGGTTCTATCCGTGAACCAATTGGCAACCCATCTCATGACATAGAGGTATATGTTCAGGCTGGTGAGCTTGTCTATAATACCAGAATGGGGAATGGTGTTGAAGGCCTTTGCAAGGTCTAGGTAGGCTGTGTGGACCTCCTTTCCCTAGTCTAATGCCTTGGTAACTGTCTCAAAGAAGTCCACCAGGTTTAGGAGGCATGCTCTGCCCTTAACAAAGCCAAACTGGGTAGGGTCCAATGTCTGGAGGTTCCCAATGTCTCTGTTAATGAGTTCCATGATGTTGCGCTCCATAGCCTTGCAGACCAGGCTAGTCTAGCTTATAGGGCGATAGTTCCCAGGGACTGTTGTGGCTCCACCTTTGTGGAATGGGATAACTGTAGCCATGCAGCACTCTATGGGTACGTAGCCTGTAGAGAGGGTGAGTTTGAACAGTGTGTTTAGGTGAGGGGTTAGTTTATTTTGGAGCTTGTGTAAGACACAGACTGGGACACCATCTGGTCCCATTGAAGCTGTATATTTGGCCTTGGATAGGGCTGTTTTATCCTGTGTGTCAGTGATTGCCGGGGCTGTACATTCTTCTGGTATGGTTATGGGCCCTTTAGAGGGTGAGACGGAGGTGAAGTTTGCACTAAACCTGTCTTTCACAATGTTGGCAATATCAGTCGGTTCTGTGTATTTTGTGCCATTCTGCACTAACTCAGAGCAGATCTGAGAGTTTCCACTTAGGTTCTTGCCATAGATAAAGAACACTTTGTGGTTATCTTTGGAGTCCTTGGGAATTTTTCTTTCGAAGCTAGCCTTAGATGATTATATGAGGGATCATAATTCCTTGCTGATACTGATCAGGGATGTCTTTCTATCTTGGGATTTTACTCTTTTCTGTTGTAGATTCCTCCTTCTATTGTATAGCTTGTTTATGGCAGGGGTCCACCAGACTGGCTTCCATTTCTTGGAGGAGTAAGTCTTTGTTGTGCTTGTGATAGCACAATACATGCATTCTTGCAGGTGCTCACAGAGTTCCTTTGTAAGGGATTCAGCAGCTTGGACAGCATTGTCCTTTAGCACGGGGGCTGTGAACCTTTCCACCTCAGTCTTAAGTAACGTGAAGTTTACTTTTGAAAAGTTTTTCATGGTGGTTTCCTTGATTGGGATCGGGGGCGGAATGTGGATATGCAGAATGATTAGTCTATGGTCTGATCTAGTCAGCAAGGAGTTGACCTCCGATGTAGAACACCGGTCGCCCATGTTGGTGATGACCAGGTCCAATATGTTGTCACCTCTGGTGGGGGTGTTGACCAGTTGATCCAGGGCATTCGAGTTTATAAATTCTAGGAAGCGTTGGGCACGAGAGTTAGTACTTGAGTAGGTCTCCCAGTTAATGTTTGGGTAATTAAAATCACCCAATATTAGGGCATTTGGTAGGATCTTCATATTTTTCTGTGTCTCCAGAAATGCGGAATGGGGGTCCTGGGTCATGATGGGTGATCTGTAGCAAGCTACAATTTAAATTGCAGTTTTACCCATTGATAGTTGTACATGGATGATCTCTGAGGCATTGTGCTGTGCCACTAACCTGGAGGTGTGGGTATCTTTGATGAATATGGATACACCCCCGCCTTTTGTGTTTCGGTCCGGGTTCTGTGACCAAAAAGTATGGTATGAGTTATAGCCTGGTAGTGCTGGAGTGCTCTCTGGAGCCTTAAACCAGGTTTCTGTCACTGCACAGATATCGATGTTCTCCATACTGAGGAGTGCCTCGAGTGCATGCATTTTGAGGTTTAGACTTCTGGCATTGAGTAGCATTACCCTCAGATTCTGGTTACTTGTGCTATTTACGGTGGTGGGTTTGTCTTTTGAGCTGTGCCTAAAAAGGCACTATGGGGGTGGCAAAAGCCTTGGCCTGTATTTGAAAGCCTAAGGGTGATAGCTGAAAGCCATCTCTTGTGAAGCAATGTGGCTTGTCAAGCATGTCATCCTAGGTGGACAGATACCGGATCCCCTTTGAATGACACCAGAAACTTAGCCAATTTGTTGAAATTGATCATTTTTTCTTTATACTGTGGCATCATTCTTGGTGAGGGCAGGATGCTACTCAGGGTCATACCGGTCTGGGCTACATGATCAGAGATCTCTTCCATGTCTCTTTTCATGTAGTCCAGGGAGATACATCTCAGGTCATTCACACCAACATGGACAATGACAAAGTTGTATTTGTATTTGTTCTGAAGCGACCTGAGTGCTTGTGTTATGTGGCGGATCCTGGCACCTGACAGGATGCTAACTATAACCTTCTCTTTGTCCAGCCTAGTTAGTGGGACATCAGTGTGCCTGACTATAGAGTGCCTATTACTAGTGTGTTGGGTATGTTATTTTGCCTTTAGGGCTGTGATTGCATGGCACACTGATTATGTGAAGTATGTGGTTCATGGTTTGTGATGGGGTGTGAAGGTTGCTTGGGTGTCTGCATTGCAGGTTTCTGTTGCTTTTGCAGATTTTTATTTAGAGCCTCCGAGTATGTTTTCATATATTTATGTGTGTTATTTGCCGGTGTTGGTTTAGTAGGTCTATGTGAGACTGGTGGTGTGTAGCAAGTATTTTCCTTCTCCTGTTGACTTTCAGTTCCAGTCTTGGGTTGAGAGAGCTTTGCCTCCAGTTTGGCTCTATAATTGCATCTATCGCATATATTAGTGTTTGGTCGTAGGAGGAGAGGGTTGTCTGTGTACATGAGGCAGTTGTAACATTGCCTAAAAATGCCCAGATTCACCAGTTGGACTGGAGAGTACACCTGAAACTGCCATTTGGACATGCCTGAATAGGTAAAGTGAGCTGCTTTACTTATTGGCTAGTAGGGATGAATAGAATAGAATAGAATAAAATGTCCTTCTGGGCAGTATAGGGGGTCTAGTGCTAGGGTTAATTAGTGCTTGCTATGAGTTTTGAGCAAGTACTGGGCTGTGAAATGAATGGTTTGAGTGCTTAAGTTGAATGTTTGCTCCCCCCCGTTGTGTATTAAGAACTATGGTAACCCTGCTGTATGAGTTGCTCAGACCTGTTTCCATCTTTATGTCTTCCAGGGAACATGGCCCACACATGTTTGCCATCGTACAGTGCTGCTGAAACCGAGGTGATAATTGAACATTTGGTACAGCACTATGAACAGTTGTTTGCCCGGACAGCCCACGATCAGCAGGAGAGGACCGCCCTGTGCAACGAGGTAGTCCACAGGGTCAATGATGTCGGACTGCATAACAGCAGCTACGAGCAGATCTGGCATCATTGCACTGATCTGCTTCGCCATGTACGTCGGTGTGCAGCTGCCATACGGTGGGACCACCTCACAACAGGGGGGGGCAACCCACCCATCCACCCCTCACCTGTGTTGAGGAGCTTCTCAACAGCCTTGTGGCACCTGCCCACCTGCAGCACCAACACCTGGCAGGGCGCATTGTGGAGGTGGATGCCACTGACATACCAGCTGATGACAATACAGGTAAGGCCCCAGGGCACATCAGTACACCACTCTTGCGTATGCATCTGCATCTATACAGGTACATCATGCAAATCTGAGATGTCATATACATAGTCTGTTGCTGTGTAGTAGTAATAAACAGTTGTGCATAAGCTGTATTATTGTGGAATTCTACTGTTGATGTAACATAATGCTGCACTCACCCTTTACGAATGCCACAGCTGTGGCCATTGACATCAACTTTCTCACACTCTTATGTAGGTCCCTCCAGGATACCACCATGGCAGCAGCCTGTAGCCGGTGAGTATGGTTTGTGTTCATGCATGATAATACACTGGGCATGTAATAGCTATGGGATATTCCATGCACACATCTAACACACCTACCCATACTGCATGCTGTACACGTTCACATTTTGTTGCTGTGAAATGCACTGCATCAGAGTAGAGACCATGCTGGGGTATTGGAAGGGTACAACAGACACTTGCAAGATAATTAACATCCTGTCAATGTGCAATGTGTCCACAAGGATGAGAAGTATGGCAGGACACACAGCCTGCAGTGGGGACATGTGTGAAATAACACCCTCATGGCTGTAGCTGCACACAATCAGGTTAAGTAATGGTGGCAGATGTAACCCTGACCCCACAGCACTCATGACAGCAGTGTGTGCACTCCAAGGGATGTGCACATGAGTAGACCTTGCAACTATACAGAGGTCTGGGACATGTGTAGGGCACCCCCCACAGCCATGATAAGGTCTGCTGGTTGTCAGTACAATAGTCTTGTACTGGTCATACATGCACTGCTGATGTTGTGATCTGTAAAGCAGACATCAGGCATTCACAAATGGTATCTGTCCACATGTCATCCCAGGTATGAGTTGCTATAACACATAGGGGCTGTGAGTATTGGAGCTGACATAACTGATACAGTACTATATATGCAGCAATGGTTTCTACACCTGTGAGTTATGGTGCACAGTACTAGGCAGGGTGTGGGACAGATCCACAGTAACACTTTGTACATGGGTGCAGTGTTAACAAGGGGAAGGGCCATCAACTACCAACACAGTCCATGCATCACACATATGTATACTGCTGCTAGCATGAAGTCACTATAGTTGCACTGCATGCTGTTGAGCATCATATGTAATACATGCTGACAGAAGGGTAATGGGAGGACTGTGTGTACAAAATTTGTGCAAACCCACATGTAGGAGTGTGGTGTGTGTGTGTGTGTGTGTGTGTGTGTGTGTGTGTGTGTGTGTGTGTGTGTGTGTGTGTGTGTGTGTGTGTGTGTAAGTGCAATCTGATGGAGTGGAGTGTGGTTGATGCATATCAGATGTGTGTACATATGTGTCTGTTTGTGTGGGTGTCCATGTATGCACAGGCGATAGTGGGATTGATCACATGGCAGTACTTCTCCTTGGGATTGTGCTGTACATGTACATGGAGTGACACATGAGACACCAGGACAACTTGTCTGATATATGAACACAGTACAGCTGATAGCATAACAAGGTCTTGGGAGGGAAAGTACATACCAGATATACACATCATATTGCCAGCAGCAGATAGATAACCAGCTACCCACGTACGCAGCACTACTAATGCAATGGGTAATTACCAGAGCACATCAGTGAGTGTACCCAGGTATTACTGTTGTCCGCATGATGGGTTGATCGTGCAGCAGATGTGGCATGGACTGAGCAAAACTGTAGTATGAGTCTCCGGTGTGTGACATATGCAGTGAATGTAGCAGCCCTGACCTTATAGGGGCCATGTACACAATGGCTGGACATACACAGGGTAATACTGGATGACAGTAGGGAGGCCATGCACAACCTACTTCACCCAAGTCATGGAGGTGATGGAGTAACAGGTCAGGTGTTGTGATCACATGTGTAGGCATGGAGAGGAATGATATGTTAATGGGTAGTAGTAATGAGTGTATGTTAGCAAGTGCTATGCAGGATGGGGAACATATGTGACTGAATGTGGGACTGTCTGTAAACCCAGGGAAAAGGAGGTAGTAAGGTGGACTGTCAGTGTGTGTGTGTGAGTGTGTGTGAATGTGTGTGAGTGTGTACTGTTATGCAATGCTGTACAGGTCTTAAAGTGTGTGTTTGTTTCCCCCACAGGTGACGAGGTGGGTCAGGATCTCTCCTGCATGCAAACTGAGGTAGGTGTCCATACAGACACCGATGATGATGATAATGATGGTACTGTTGAGGCACAGGTGGGGTTGTCAGAGGCCGACACTGCGCCAACATGTGTCATCACCCTCCTAGCCACCCCAGGGCTGCACACAGTTACAGTGCCCCTACAAACCCCATCATGTGTGGCCATAGCAGAGGGACAGTTGGCGGTTGGTGGCAGTGACCAGGAATGTGTGGTGTCCATGCCAACTGTGTCGGATCACAGTTGGCATAGCCAGATTTCCGGCAGGGCACCACTTCAGCAGATGTACCATGGTGCTCGTAGGAGGGCCGCAGGTCATCATGCCGCTGGCAGAGGCACCACAACTGGTACCACCAGGAGCATGTTTCAGGCCATAATGGAGGCACAGGCACATATGGAAATGTACACCAGACAGGGCCTGAGGCTGCAGAGGTCTGCTTTCTCAGCTGTGAGTGGCAACCTATGTGAACTTGCTGTTGCCCTCCGTGAACAGACCGAGGTCATGGATAGATGGTGGGGTGAGATGGTGGGCCTCCTTGACTGTGGTATGTCTGTGCTTGAATGTGTGGTGGGAGGGGTGCGATGGCTGTGTGGACGTAGGACAGAAACACCAGCAGCTGGTGGTTAATGTGGACGTGCCAGGATGCCAATCCGCTCCCATAATGGCAGTACCAGCACCAGCACACCACTGGGGTGCTGTCCACACCACACCACAGCAGGCATTGTGCACGTGGCCTTGGCCAGTCCCAGGCGGGGCATGGTTCCAGTGGACATCTGTCATCATCAGGGGAGAGTAGCACCTCAAGGTCTGTACCTGCATGTGCCCATGGAATCCCTGGCAGGCACACTCAGCATGAACATGGCCGGAGGCAGTGAACTGCACACCCTGCCAGGTATGGTCTGCAGCTGTCCAACAACACCTGTATAGGGCAGCTACATGGCAGATCTGTGTGCATGCATACCCACACACTATGCAACCACACCTAGTGCGACCCCATACTGACACACACCAAATCACCACGCCCCAATCAATGAACAAAACCCCTCACCCACACACAAGGTTACACATGTATGAACCACCTTCGGTCTGTGGCACACCAGCAACGCTCCCTGTGCATATGATGATACCTGTGCCACATCCCTGTCATCCATAATATTGATGCAGGGACAGGCTAATATGGTTCTGATGCACACGGTCACTGTAATAGACTGCTTCAATGTACTGCAGTGTAAGATGTCAGTGGTAATGTGTAATGCATACATGTCAGGTAGTGTAGCCATGCAGCTATGATGCATTTCAGCTGTTAGTAACACTGACTGTTATCTCAATAATGTTATCCATTTGTGTTGTAGGTGTACATGTGTCAGCAGGAGGATGGTCTGCAGTCATATTCCACAAGGGTATGTCTCTGTGGTGACACCATGGCCGTGACATATCTGGTGTAGAGTTGCAGACATGTCACAGGTATGTATAACAGTTATTGTCGTGCAACATTGACCGGTGGCCTGGTGGTACATAAATAATCTGCACCCTTATGTCAGCCCATCCACATACACACACATATTTACTTGGCAACATTATGTCTAGACCCTGCCTAGGTATGTAGTGCTACTGAACTGTGTGGCTTTCATTGCACACACGACACCATGTTTAGGGTGAAGTGTGTACCAGGTCACATGTTACATTGAGAACATCCACAGACATGTACAATATGTCAATGGGGGATTTAATGTTTGTATATAGAGAATACATAGTGTGTCATACCATCATATACACATTGACTGACACATAACAGGCAGACACACATCTTAGAGACCTGGGTGTATTGTTGCTAACAAACTAGTCCATGTGTCCAATGTGTTACAGGTAGGCTGCACACAGTACATGTGTAACTGGGCTGTATTCTGTTATCAGTTACCTGTATGGGTGATGGTGACAGTGGTCACCAGAGAGGGGTACGTGGGCCACATACCGGGTGTACCATGGTGTAATGACAGTGTACACAGCACCCACATACCCCACTGGATATTGTACATACTGGAACCCATCTTGATACTCTGACATACCCACTATCACACATTACCCATGACGCCAATACAACCCATTACATATCACAACAGTGGTACTACAGGGATATGCATGTACTGCACATGCCACAGGCATAGTAGGGTGTTGCATTGCGATGCCACACCTATGGGTGACAAAAACAATATCTGTACTACTGTGTGGCAATGTGTATTGTAATAGGAGTATGTGGCCTCGGAATGGTGTACCCTACAGATATGCAGACATGCACACATACACGCATGTGGCAGACCTCAATGGGATTCCCATGCCCACCAACCCATTTGTACAACACTGTTGTGCTGGTAATGCAAGGCACATGTAGCTGTTAGGGAGAGGAGTGTAACAGGCTACATGTCATGTCCAATACAGCAACGGCCACATCTGACTATGGCAATGTGAGTGGTGTTGGTTGTGAAGGCTGTCATGGAATTTCCAACTACAGGTGTACTAAGACACAAACAATGCTATCCTCAGTAATGCACACGTACACGTGTGAATACTGTGGTGCATTGCTGCAGGTGGTCATAGCTGTGTTCCTGGCTGTTGTCCATGGAGGGACTGGATGTGTAGGGGGTGTGTGTACATTGGTATCATGCCACCAAGGTGATCCAGTTGACATGTATGCAATATGTCATACAACACGTGGTTAGTGTCTGTGATGCAGACCTGTACCCAAGCATGTTCAGTTGACTATGGTAGTGTAATGTAGGTACCCATGGCATGTGGTCCATGCAGGGTGATGTCTCCTTTATGTGACAGGTAGTACACAGCTGGCCACATATGTCGGTGTCAATCAAGCATTGGTTGTCTGTACATATCCCAGCTGGTGACCTGCCATCTGCACAGGGACTGACAGACACCAGTTTGGCGAATAGCTATGCAGTAGGATGAATGTGTCAACAGATGGATGTTTGACAACAATGAGTATGCCATTACTACATGTTGTAAGCCATAACTAATGTGCTGTACCAACGGTACACTACAGTTACATTCCACATGTCTAAGTATTATCCAATAGGGGATATATACGGTGACACAGCCCACACACCAGGAACACAACAGTGATCCCTCAGAGTGCAGCTATGTCCGCAGGTGTGCTTGTTGTCAGTAGTAATGTTAGCACTGCACCCTTCCCTGGGACAGCACTGTTGACAGTAGTAATTCCAGGTTACACTGCATGCCTGTGTGACAGCATGTACCCTGGGTTGCTACCCCTGCATGTCACACATTCATACCAATAACAGTGCTGTGCAGGCCTCATATACTTGTGTGTCCCAAACATGACACTCAATACCCTTTGCTACAGTAATGAGAGCACATAGACACATGTACTTTACATGGCAGTACATACACATATTACAGATGTCATTTCCCAGAGTTTGACATAGCCTTGTATGTGACCCAGAGATAGCCTCTGTGTACACAATATGCCACAGATTATAGCTGGAGGATGTCTAGATGGTCAGCATTGGCCATCTGTTTGATGCCTGTGATTATTATAATGAGGTATTTCCACTGCCTTCCCAGCTGTTGCAGCTGTCTTGAGAGGTACATACTTAACGGGGCATTGTACTCTATACAGGGTGTAATGAGGGATGAGTACAGTGGGACAATTACCCCCTTTTTTCTGGATGTAAAGCACTCAGTGATGAGGTGTGCCACACAGGAGGATTTCCTTACTGTTGTGGCTATGTGGTTAATGAAGGTGAGACCACTGTCCACCTGTGTCCCTATGTCTGTCAGCACACTGTTGGTGTTTAGTGTACTGCCACCTATGTGGTAAATCATGGGAACATGGTATGTCCAAAGGGGATAACTATACATTGCTTGGCATTAAACTTGAGCCCATGGCTCTGGCACCAAGCATCTGTTTCTGCAAAGCCATGTTGTAGAATATCCACATCATTTCGGGATCCAATAATGGCTCCCAGTTTGCAGTCATCTGTGAACTTTGTTAGCCAGAGTTCCGTAGTGTTGGCCTATACTTCAGAGAAGTAGATGCCAAACAAGAGCTGTCCCAGGACTGTCCCTGAGGTACTCCAATTTGTCAATTGTCTGGAGCAGGGAATGGACATGGCTACGTTTACAGTCTGGGTTCCATCGGTAAGTCAGTTGGCAACCCATTGAGTGATACAGGTGTTTATGGTCAACTTCGCATATTTAACTATGTCTCTCTAGAGTGGGTGATGTTGTCGAAGGCCTTGGTGAAGTCCAGATAGGCTGTGTGCACCACTTACCCTCCTCCACAGCTCCAGAGACTGAATCAAAGTAGTCAAACAGGTTCAGTAGACAAGATCGGCCCTGCACGAGCCCAACTAGGGTGGGCTCCAGTGTTTACTGGTTGCCAATGCCTTTGTTAATAAGTTGCATGATAATGCATTCCATGCCCTTGCAGATCAGGCTCGTCAGACTGATGGAACTGTAGATCCCAGGATTTAAGGTGGATTCACCATTGTGGAGTGTGGTAACTGTAGCTGTGCGCCAATCAGTGGGATAGAAGCCTGAGGTGAGGCTATGATTACACATGGCACTTAGGTGAGATGCAGGGTTATGTAGTAGTTCATGTACTACACAGGCCGGAATGTCATCTGGTCCCATGGATGCTGTATTCCTAGCAGTGGAGTCAGCAGTTTCCACCTGTGTGGCCATGATTACTGGAATTTGGCAACCTTTTGTTACTGAGATGTGCCTTTTAGAGGGTGAGGGAGGCTGAATGTGGCACTAAATCGGTCTGCCTGGATATTGGAACACTCCTTTCAATCAGTATATTTAATGCCAATCTGTTGTAGCACAGAGCAATTCTTAGCATTGCAGTATAGATCCCCCACATAACTATAGGATGCCTCGGGGTTGTCTTTGGAATCTATAGCAATTATATTTATGTCACAAGCTGTGGCAGATTTTGAGGGATAGCAGCTTTTTACTGAGGCTGGTAAGGGAGCAGTTTCCATTTTGGGATTATCCTGTTAACTGCAACAGTGTCTTCCTTCTGATGTATAGACTGTTCATGGCAGTGGAGCACAAGATTGGCTTCATTGTTTGTAGGACAGTGTTTTGGGTCTATGTGGGATGGCGCAATGCATGCATGAGTGGATGTGCCCATACAGTGCCTTAGTGTAGGATTCACCAGTTGCACTTTTAGCTCCCATTTCCATGGGTGTAATGAGGTTTGTCACATCTGACTTGAGTAGCATGGTGTTGGCTTTGCAGAAGGTATTCATGGAGGATCCTTACTGGTGGGTGGGGGTGGGATGTGGATGTCAATGGTGATTACCTAATGGTCAGACCTGACTTATGAGGGGTGGCCACTGGTGTGGGGCATCTGACACCCATGTTGGTAATGAGACCAGGTCTAGAATATTGGAGACCCTGGTTGGACAATGGATTAGTTGATCCAGGGTGTTGGAATGTATGAAATCCCAAAACCGTTGGTAAAGGGTGGTGGTACACAAGGTTTTTTCCCAGTTAATGGCAGAGTATTTGGAATCACCCAGTATTATGGTGTTTGATTGTATCTTAATATTGTCCAGTAAGTTTACAATGGTGTAGTGAGACCCTTGGACCATGGAGGGGGATCAGTAGGCAGCTACAATTTGGATTGCAGTCTTACATAGTGTTAGCTGCATCTGGTGATTCTCAGATGGATTGTGATTGACACTAGGCTGGAGGTGTGAATGACTTGGTGAATATGAACACTCCTCCACCTGTAGTATTGTGGTCTTGGTTTATTGCCCGACATGTGTGATAAGGGTTGTAGGCAGGTATTACAGGTGTGCTCTCTGGAGCATTGCACCAGGTCCCAGGTACTGCACAGATATCGATGTTCCCCATTTGTATGTGTGTCTCAGGAGAATGCCTGTTTAGGTTTAGACTTCTAACATTGAGTTGCATTACCATCAGTTTTGCATGCTTGTATCTGTTACAGTGGTGGTTTTGCCCTTTGAACCTTGCCTAGATAAGGTGCTATGGGGGTGCCAAGAGCTGTAGCCAGTAACCTGAATCCCAGGGGCAACACATTCAGTCTGTCTCTGCCAGAGCATCATGGATTGTACCATCATGTCATCCCAGGCAGACAGATAACAGATCCCCTTTGAATGACATCAGATGCTTAGCCACTTGTTGAAGTCAGTGCTGTGTATATGTATATGTGTGGCATTTATATGTATATATGTACATATATATCCCCATATATGTATGTGGATATGTATATGGCCATATATGTATGTGGATATGTATATGTGTATATATCTACATAAATATGTGGATATATGTGCACACATATCTGTTTACCATATGTCCAGAACATGGAGTAGAGTCCTACCTCAGTACCAATAGTCCCAATACCATAGTGCAAGAGGATATCACGGATGTATGGAGGATATATATGTAGACTGTTGCCACTGTAATAGGGGTGTCTTAACAGACATGTTGGGTTTGGGAGCTTGCATCTGCTGTAGACATGTGCACCATTGCCTATGGGCCGACATCCTAGGTGCAGCATAGTACGGACCCACTGCTAGCACAGTAATGATGCTGTGGACTACAGCAGGGATATGACCACTATATGTGGACAGTGTGGCACTCTGTGGTCAGTCCAGAAGTGTACACATGTCCCCTATATGCGAAGCATGTTGACCACGCCTCCCAATGTGGATGTTACTAGCCATGTACATGGGCATATCACGACAATACCGGGGTACATATGCCCACACAGTGTATGCACGCACACATGCCAGTCTGTCCAGACACATAATACCTGGTGCTGCTGAGTTCACATGGCCACATACTACCCAGTAGAGAATGACATACATCTGTACAGCATACCACAGCTTTGTCAGAAATACACAACAGTTATGCTGGCCTGGCAGCAGTATGTCCTACAAATAACTGGACATAACAGCAGACTAGGTATTTACAGTAGGCTGCTAGGCATGTCGCAAAGCACTGGGCAAACTACAGGCAGACTGCCACAACTCTGGAATACATATTGTATGGGGAAATACAAATGTACCTGCGATTATAGCAGGCTAGACACAGCACAGCAGACACATGTAAGAAAATGCATACCCACATCTAATGGCAATGCAGCTAAAGCCACATATGATGCACAAGTTTAACAGTGGAGCACCATGTAACATCAGATAGAATAGGACGGAGAACAATGGTGTCTACCACAGTCTGTACAGAGCCCATGTGTCATAAGTGCAATACACATACAGTCATCAATCATCCTAAGCCAGGTGTCTGCAACCTGCAGATCTGGAGCCACATGTGCCTCTTCAACCCTGCAGTAGTGGGTCCTTGAACCTCTGAGGATTAATGGACACACTACCGCACAACACGCATGCACACACACACACACACACACACACACACACACACACACACACACACACACACACACACACACACACACACACACACACACATAGCCATCCCAACACAGGAACACAAGTATGGACATATGTTAGGTATTGCTGTTATACACTTAGTTATATTATATGTAGTATAACATATGGAACCATATATGCTCTGCTTTCTTCATTGTTAGGAGTCAGATAGCTGTTGTGCCCCTGATGACATTACTTCATAGAAACAGACATAGACATAGAAAGAACACTGAGGATTCAAAAGATGCATCCCATCAGGAAACAATATTAGCAACTAGTCAAACATTGGGGGTTTCCAATCCAACATCTATGGAAAGTAATCAGAGAGAGGTTATGACTAACGGCCTGGGTGCAATTCCAAAAAATGGTGTAAAAGAAGTGGGTTTTCCAGTACTTCCACTAAGGATAAGAGAAGTAAGAAACAGAAAAGAAATGAGATGATTGAGCAGAGGAAGGAAAAGAAGGAGGTCGTATGTAGAGGAAATATAGATGAAGGAAGCAATGAATCTTTGGTTTTTAACCTCTCATCTTTCCTGTTGACTGAAATGCATATGAGTGTTCTTAATAAGGGATTAAAGTTCATACCTACAAGAGAAATGGAGGAGAATGAGGCCATACTGAGTCTGAAAATGTTTGGACGAGATGTAATGTTGAAAAGTCTGTATAGGAATAATAAAGAAATGGAATTGGATATTTTTAGGAAACCCAGTAGTTTTGTGCCTCAGAACAATGCAGTAATGGACACCTTCTTAAATGTCTGTGAACAAGAGATCATTGACTATTTACAGAATAACAAGAGAAGATTTTTTAATATTACGAAAGAAGAGAGACTGGCTCTAAAAGAACTGGAAGGGAACAATGAATTAACTATCAGACCTGCGGACAAAGGAGGAGGGGTAGTCCTGATGGACAGTGTTAAATATATAGAAAAGGTATTGCTTCTACTCCAAAATGGTTCTTTGTATAAAGAAATAAGTAAGATTGACTTAGAGAAGATCAAAACGAGAGTGACACTACACATAGAAGAACTTAAAGAAAAGAGTATGATTTCAGCTGAAATATGCAGCTATTTGCAGGTTGAACATCCTTTGACTCCTGCATTTAAATGTCTTCTGAAGGTCCATAAGGACCCACAGAGACCACCTATGAGGCCTATTGTGGCAGGAGCAGGATGGATCACAGAGCCAGCCTCTATATATGTGGAAAACCACATTAAGAAAATTGGAGAAAGCACCAGCAGTCTTAAAAGATACAGAAGCATTCATTGAGAAACTGAGTGGTTATATGAACAACAAAAAAGATAAAAAGAAATATTTGATGGTCTGTATGGATATTAAGAGCTTGTTCACTAGCATTCCCAATGGTTATGGTATAACAGCTCTGAAGGAATTCTTACTGAGTAAAGGTGCATATGACGAAAGAAAAGCAATGGTTATATGTGATTTGATGGAGATGATACTTGAGAACAATGTCTTTAGTTTTGACAGTAAATTATATGTCCAGCTGTGTGGGTAGCCGTGGATACACCATGTGCCAACAGCTATGCGAATATAGTGTTGGTGCAATGGGAGGACAGAGTGGTATATCGGGACAACCCATGGAAAGAGTGTGTAAAGATATACCAGAGATTCGTGGACGATATTTATGTTCTTTGAGAAGGTGATGTTGTAGGACTTAATAATTTCCATAGATATTTGGAAGAAAGCACTAATTTCTTGAAGTTCACCATTACTTACAATGACACACAGATGGATTTTTTGGATGTACGGATATTACAAGATGAAGAAGGGAGTATAGAGACTAGCCTCTTTAGAAAGGAATGCTGGAAGAATAACATATTACCAAGACACTTCAGCTAGAAGAGTGTCTGAGCTACAAGCACTCATGGCTGTGGAACCCTTCATTATTTTTCATGCTTTCAGCACCCAAAGTATACATATAAAAATGTTATGAGAAGCCAATTTCTAAGGACATCAAGAATACATTCTAATGATGCGACTTTTGGGGTAGTTATGAATGATATGTCTGAACATTTGAAAGCAAGAGGATACAGAGAAGAAGAAGTAATATGAATGAGACAGCAGGTGAATTTGGAAAGAGAAACGAAAGGGAAGCCTTATTTGAAAGGGAAACAAGAAGGTACAGATCAAGAGAAGAATATCAATAGTCAAAGAGAAATCAAAATGATTTTCACTCATGCAACAGACACTGAGGGGGTCTGTGATATCATCAGTAGAAATTGGAAAATACTGATGTTAAGTGAAGAATGTAAAGAGATAATAGGGGAAATACCAAGATTTGGCATTAGAAATGCAAATAATCTGAAGACTATTCTATGTAAAGAAAACTATATGTGTTCTCATGTCAAGTCAGAAAGGAGAGGAACTTTTCCACGCAGAAGGTGCACTATGTGTAGATATGTATGTACACACAACTGTTTTGAGCACTCTGTCACTAAAAAGAAATATACTTGCAATTTTTATGCAGATTGCACAAAAAAGAATATAGTATATCTGGCCACATGCTCGACATGTGAACATTTTTATATTGGAAAGACAGTAAGACAACTGAAGGAGAGGCTATCAAAACATATCAGTGACATTAGGCTTAAAGACTATAAAAATCCCCTTGCGAAACATGTCAGGGATAATGAAGGACATGGCTTTGTGTTTAGAGCCCTGAGAATTGTTTTTACGTCGGAAAGGGGACGAGATAGTAATAACAGACTGGAACAGGAAGAGATGTATTGGATCGGAAAATTGCAAGCACACCAGAAACCGGGATTGAACACTGCCTTTCCTATGAAACCCACCCTGAAGAGGCAGAGATTGAGAAGGTGTATGTGATACTTCAGCCCTATGGCGGAAGTATTCGTTTGTCAGCGTTCCATTGGTGGAAGGAATTTTTAAAATAAGAATTACTTTTGCTTGCTATATGGATCTGATGAAAGGTCATTGAGCAGACCCGAAAGCGCTTATACCTCCTTTTAATTTTTTTATTTTTTATTTTTTATTTTTTGCTTTTGGTGAATAAATATCTGGTGATTTTAAGTTATCTGCATTGGAGCATATTTGAGATATATGGTAACAAAGTTTAAGCTATGTTGTTTATGCTTCAAGTTACATTGAATAAGCTACGTTGATTATGCTTTCTGGCTGCATTTGAATCATGCTCCTAACAGTTTGGCATATTATGGTGGATGTGAAAATCTGTAGCTTTGCTGATACTTGTTTGTAAATGAGACACTGAGTTTTCACTCAATACTCACTTGCTGATACCCGCTTGTTAGCGACCAACTTGGATTTTTGCTGTTACTCGCTTGTGAGTGACAAGTTGTTTTGGAACAAAATAGCCCTGGCCGTGCTATTGGTGCTGCTTGTTGGAGTTTATATATATATATATATATATATATATATATATATATATATATATATATATATATATATATATATATATATGTATATAGATATACATGTGACTACAAATGCACACGTAGTTATATGTACAGTAAGATACATAAGTAGAAGGTGCACACAATATGGAAAAGTCACTATGCCTACATGGGCATCCCATACAAATGACAATTGTTGCCTGCAACATATGCCCACAGAGATGTCACAGGAAAAACACCACAGGTTGGTAGACATGGTTCATAGGTTCATAGGCAGGTACTAGGCTATTGGCCCTAGGGCCTATATAAGCCTAGCCAAAAAGGTACCCTGGCTTTTGCCACCCTAGAAAGTTATTTTCCTGTGGCCCTGTTGATCAGAGCCGCAGAAGTGATCCCTGGGATGAATTTCCTATTTCCCATCCAGTCATCAAGATTTTTCTTGAAGATTACTAATGAGGAGCTCCGTTTGACATAGATAGTCTGTTCTAGAGTATGGGAAGTCTCTGGGACAGGAATCTATCCCTCCAGCATGTTCTGTTTATTGTGGTGACAAGGTTTAGGTCTCCGTGTACTATTGTTCTATATACCATGTCATATAGCTGTTCAGACACTGACAACTATATAAACAGAGTAATGCAACTGTGAACTACTTACAGTAATGCAGTAGTCTGGAAAGGTTCACAACTGTTGCTGCCCAGGCCAAGCCCTTCACATTGTACAATAGTGAAGACAAACTGGGCCACAGGATACCAAACAATCAACAGTATGTAATGCAGGTGTATAGTTCAGCAGCCTCTATCTACACACTGTACAAACTCAGTAGGTGGTAAAGACGTCATGTGACCACAGTTTGTATGGCAGGGGGCAGTAGTCTTGCATTAACTAGATCCATGTCAGTAATGTATATATAGATGAAGTATATGGTACTGTACATCCAGAAACCTTAAGGCAGCTCAGCCCTGACACCCCCACATTTGTAACAGCCTAGGTCAGTTATGGTACTCCCTGCTAGACTTAGTAATACAGGGCCATATACCACTGTTACATACACTGGCCTCTGGGGTGCATAAGGACGCACATGTATTGTGTAGGTGACGCCCACACATATATGGCCCCACCCCCACCATATGTGTGGGGGATACAACAGCAGTGTACTGATGGCAGCAATGGCAGTGTGATATACTCACAGCCCACTACAGAACAATCATATGTGCAAAGCTTGGTATGTAGGTGATGGACAGAGGCTGGAATACAGGCACATATATGGACAACTGTTGCCATACACTAAAAAGGTGCTGGTGTTACAGGATAGTCTGTAACATACCCTTAGTCATGGAATTGAGGTTAGAAACAGACACGGATGTAGCCATGTACTGATAGCACTCAACATACACACTGCCAGTGTAATATCTGACACAGGACCTGTGTGGTGGACAGACAAGACATGATAGGCAGAGCTCTGGGCAGCATGAGGATAGGGCCACAGTTGTGTGCTATGCAGGCAGACTACATTCCAAGGTAAACTAGTATGTACACACACACCCTGTAACACCAGTACTATACAAAGCATAATACAACTCTATTCGCAGTCTGTTTGTAGTTTCTATTCCTCCTACAAATATGTGGCTGCCCTGAGTGTGCCGGTTCTCCTGTAAGAGGTATTGCTACCTACTGTTGGTAACACTGCTGCCCACAAACTGGATGGATGTCCATCACACAGGAAATGTAAAGGGACCATGCACACATGATGTGGGGATTTATAGTGGGTGGTTGCCATGACAGTGTTAATTGGGAGTAGTACACATATGTAATCATATATATCTGGCTATCTGGATAAATATATGTACATATATTTCTACCATATGTCCTGGACATGAAGTGTAGCCCAACCCCAGCCGCTATGATCCCAATGTTGTAGCTGAAGAGGATATCAAGTATGTATAGTAGGTATACTAGTAGACTATTGCTACTGTCATTGGGATTGTCTTCATAGACATGGTGTGTGTGGGAGGTCACATCTGCTTATAACATTTGTGCCATTGGCTACTGACAGACATCCTAAGGACATCATTGTGCAGTACCACTGCTAGCACGTAATGCCGCTGTGGACTGCAGCAGAGATATTGGCCAATATATGTGGAAGGTCTGACACACTATATACAGCCAAGAGGTATACACATAAGCCCTTAGTGCTACACATGTGTACCATGCCTGACAATATGGATGTAGACGGCCATGTAGATGGGTATAACACATAATGACTGGTATATATTTGCCACCATAGGTTATGCATTCACACACCCCTGTCTGGCCTGACACATTATGACCACTGGTACAGGGGTGCTTTGGCCACATACTACCCACTAGATATTGATATACATCTGCACAGCATCCCACTGCCCTGTCTGACATACATGACTGTTAAGGGAGGCCTGGCAGCAGTACATCTGGCAAGTATCTGCACATGACATCTCACTGGGTAAGTACACTAAGCTATGCATGTAACAATGCACTGTGCAGGCTGCAGGCAAACTGGCTCAACACTGGCCTACATCTCCTATGGGGGAATGCACATGTACCTGCATATAAAGCAGGCTCAACAGGCATGTCACAGCACAGGGTAAGATACACCTGTGTGAAAGTGCATAACCACAACCAATGTGAACATAGCCACAGCCACATATGGTTAGCTAGCATGATATTACAGTATATTGACTATCTGTTCTATACCATCCTCATATGTGCCACTCACAGACTGACCCTACATATACTGGCCAGCTACACAGTCTGGTCTGATGACTGTCTGTGGTATGGAACACGTGTGTGTGTATGGCCCTTGTTAAATAAATTTGTTAGAGTCAGACTGTAAAAATCATTGAGTTATTCAAAAACAATGTCAATCAATAACAAACAATAATGCAGGAGAACTCAAGCATCGTATACTCTAATGTACATTAGGAGGCAAAAAACCATACACAAACTTGTACAGAATTTTGTCTAGTTTATTGACAGAGGGCACCATTTTTTATACATGTCATTATCAGTTTTGCCCACCTCACTGGCGTGGTCAGTGACAGGGTCTTTACATCATAGTAACTTATGAAAAAGTGCTGAGATAGTGTTTTTCAAAAAATCTTTTTCCCATGAGAATGTTACAGCCTTGCAAGCACCTGGTCAGTCACGATGACCTCCTGAGGATGTAGCCAATTCAAGGCTCTTAGATTAGTTCGAATACAATGGGTGCAGTTCTTCTTAAAATGCCTTCCTTTGTTTCTTGCTTGCCAGCTGGACACTATCTCTGATAGTGCGCAAAACTATACTTCTGGTGGAAGCAGGAAGAAGATACACATGAACAGATTTATTATTTTCTAACTTTGCAAAATAATCTTTACTTGAAAGACATGAGCCAGGCTGTGCTTGAGCTGCCAAGGCCAAATTTCTGATTACACTGCAGCTTGTGCTTCAAGCAATAATATGCAAGTTTATTTCTACTATTATTCTAGTAAAACAGAACTAAATGCATTACATATAATACTACTTTTCAAACTTTGTTCTCTATTATAGATTTAAGTACATTTATTCCTAACTAAAGCACACATTCCTCTATATATTTGACCACACAACTTATATGTGTTTGAATGTTTGAATACACATTTTTCCAAGCAGCATACATTGTAAATATATTTTCTAAGCAGCATACATTGTAAATATATTTTCTAAGCAGCATGTATAGATTTTTCTAACATTCTCCCTCCTGTTAATGCATTTTATTCTATTTGAAACATAAACAATATTATTTCATTCCTCAGCCTTTCCCTTTCAAGGGCTTTCAGCTAAGTAAGTCATTGGTTTTATATTTCAGAAAAAGCATCATTTGAAATTAATCTTTTAATTTCAACACTTTGGTAAAAAGTTTCAGTAGCAGATATATCAACAAATTTTTGATTAATCTTTTCATGCAGGGAATTTCACAGTAAACACATGTTCCTATTAGGAGTATACCCACACAAATAGCAATTAAATGTTTAATAGGATGGAACCCCACCACCCCAAACAGATTCTGGAAAAAGTCCGTCAGTGGGTTTGGGCCTGGTTTAGTCATTGCTGATACTTGCTGAATTACCTCTAGGTGGTCATTGATTTCATGTTGGTTGTCTGGAATGTACGCACAGCATTTTTCTTCGTGTACCACCTCTTGCCGCTAGGGTGAAGTAAAGAGCCATTCGATTTTGTAGCACAACAGTTTTATTGCATTCAGTTCATTAGTCACCAATTCTAGGGTGGAAAAAGTTGCATTGCTCATGACTTTTGACAGCTTCCTCAGCTCCCAGATCGATTTGACTGCTCCATAGGCTGGTGGTATTCCTGCCCTGGATATAACACTGTTGCCCAAGTTCATATGAGTCAATTTACTTTTGTCTTTCACTGAATTATGGCCTTTTCAACCAGCTTGATTTTACCAACTGGATTCACAGGTTTTTTTCACTGGACCTTCAGATTCTCGAGCTGTTTTCCTTACGTTTCGTATTTTACCCAAAGGTAATTCTGCAGTATGTCTTATTGCTGAAACCAGATAACCCAAAAACAACTGCGGACCAATTCTCAGGTAACCATTTATATGCCTTTTTCCCACAAATAAAATCATTACTTTGGTACTGACGTGTTATCCCTGCATGAAACATTTTTCTATTCTTAATAGACAATTGCTTAGTTAAGACTGGATTGTCACATACTGCATTTAATGTAGTTTTCATTGAACTCAGATATGAATCATGGTTAGTATTACAAACAGTACCCCCACTTTTGACTTTAATGTAACATTTATAAGACATTGTTATATTACCATTACTCCAGCCCACCTGGAGGGTATTACTTTGTAGAGACATACAACTCCTTTTTGTGTGAACAGGTAAAAATAAAGCAATTTTGTCCTGTGATCTCACAGTTTCTGTATAAAAAAACTTTCCAAAGTCTCATTTTATCCCCAGAGGGACAGAGGACCTTAAAGTCTATTATATGTTGTTGGTATAGCTGTACAAACTCAGCAATTTGAAATGTGCATAGTTTCTGTATACACTTGCTTCATGGCCAGTGCGTGTTAAAATTTGGATGCCAGTCTATAAACAGTTCATCACGTCTTCTCACTTTCACTTGTGTGGTTGAGTGCAGGAAAAACCACAATAAGAGAAAAATTGTCACACTTATAGTTAACAAATACACAGTTAAAATAATTATGCAATAGTTCTTGGGTTGCTCTGCTTTTTTGTTTTCTTTACTCTTGGCCATTTTGCCCTTGTGTATCAGTCACAAAGTTTTTATTCAGCTGAGAGTTCTTTTGTCTGAAAAAGAGTTAAACTGCAAAACAGATTTATTTATAACAGTTTCTTTATATAATTAGCTAGTGAACCGTCAGCCTCCAGCTCTGCAGGCATGAGGGCTTTTACTGAGGCACATAATATGCCCTTCCAAATACTACTTTAAAGGGACCAAACTCTTTACATTTGTTACTGTTTTCATGCTCAGCAATGCTAGAGGTAAACAGCAAATCCAATTCTTCTGAGTCTCACTCATTAACTTTCTTAACTTGTTTTTAAAATCCCATTGTACCTCTCCACCAGTCCTGCTGACTGTGGATGGTAAGCACAGTGATTCCTTAAGGAAAACCAAAAAATCTCCCAAGTTGTTGAATTGTCTGATTGACAAAATATGTCCCATTGCCACTATAGATTCTTTCCGGTATGCCAAATCTAGGAATTATTTCCTTTACTAGGGCCTTTGCCACTGTTGCTGCATTGATTCCTGGTTGGAAAAGCTTCTACCCATTTTGAAAACATATCTATGATCACTAAACAGTATTTCTTTCCTTCACATTTATTCAACTCTATGAAGTCCATACAAATAGTATGGAATGGATATGGTGGTGTAGGGAAACTCCTTGCTTGTTTTTAAATGCTCCTTGTGCATGGTGCTTGTTACAAGTATGACAAGCTGCACAAAATTTTATTGTATAATTTATGTATCCATATGTTTGGAATATTTTATTTACTAACTGTACCATCCCCTGTTGAGACATGGCTCTGCCCATGGCTCAACAAAGCTACATATCTAAATAAATTAGGCGGTAATATTGTTGTTTTTTTTTTCCCTTTGGAAATGTACAGTCCATTCTCAAAAATTGCACCTTGTTTTACAGTTTTGTTTTCTGCTTTTGTAGTAAGCATTCGCATTGTTTTAACATGTCTAAATCTAAAATCTCAAAGGGTTGTAATTTTTCATTTAAAAAAAGTTTCTGAGTCTGAGGCTGCTTGCTTTGCAGCTGCATGCCGCTTTTGAAATTTTATCCTGTTGTTTTGTATGAGCTACACATTTACAAATAACTACTTTGGTAGGCAACTGAATAGATTTTAATAGCTCCAAAATAAATTGCGCATGATTAATAGGTTTTTCACTGGATGTAATCATTCCTCTATTTTCTTTATTATTGTGCAAACACATGCACTGTAGAAAAAGCATACTGATTATCAGTATATATGTTTACTTTTTTTTTGCCTTTTACTAAAATACATGCTCCTGTCAAAATTACCAGTTCTGCTGCTTGAGCATACAAGTTGTGTGGCAAAGTTTGTGCTTCTAAATTTTTAGTGTCTGTAACTACTGCATACCCAGATTTTTTCCTGTAGGACCCCTTCTGCATGAGCCATCCACGTAATATGTCACCTCAGCATTATCCAAGGGCATATCTGTAAGATCTTGTCTAGGTAAAGCTAACTGTTTATATGAGGTTGACTCAGCAGTATGGTCATACATGAAAGATGTCTAGCAGGAGAAAGGTATGCAACTTTTTCTTGTAGCAGAATTATTGCAACTGCATGAGGCATTCTCAATGTGAGAGGGTGGAATAACACCACTGGGGCTGAAGCCTGTACTGCCATTGCTGCTGCAACTACTGCTTGTACACAGTGAGGCAAAGATTGCACCACTGGGTCTAACTGTGATGAATAGTAAGCTATGGGGCATTGCTTATCCCCATGTTGTTGCTTTAATACTGATGTCATGTACCATTGCTTACAATCTATGGTCTAAAAACGTTTGTGATAACTTAGAAGTCTTAAAACTAATGAAGAAGCTATTAACTGCTTCAACCTGCAGAAAGCCATTTCTGCTTTTGTTTTCCATTGTAAAATAATTTGGTACCCAGTTCCAACAAAAATTAGTTGTACCTAAGAAAGACATTATTTCTTTTTAGTTGTTGGTTTGGGTGCTTGCAAAATTGCTGTTTTTTTCCTTTTTTCTTTCCCCTTATCTAGTATTTTATCTTTATTGAATATCACATATCCCAGGTATCTAACCTGTGTTTTCTTTCCCAAAGTTGTAACTTACTTTTGTTTACTTTGTGTCCTTGTATTACTAAAATTTTAACAATGCTACTGTATTCACCCTGCACTGCTGCTGGGTGCTGTTATAAGATGTCATTTACATAAAGTAAAATTTGACTACTTTCTGGTGGGGTAGACCCTGCCAGGTTGCTAGCCATTTTTGTGCAAATATTATTGGGCTCTCACAATATCCCTGTGGTAGTCAGTATATGTATACCTTTTACCCTGAAATGTAAATGCAAACCAATATTGACTATCAGGATGTATAGGTATTGAAAAGCATTGCTTATATCTACAGTAAAATACTTCTGTTGTGGCTTTAAATCATTTAACAAGGTATGTGGGTCTGGCACTATTACTGCATTATTCACAGCTTATAAATCTTGTACCATCTGCCATTCCCCGTTTGCTTTTAACAGGAAATAGGGGTGTATCACATGGTGAATCAGGAGTTTCTACCAGTACTCCTTTTTTGAGTAATGCTGCTTATTATAGGCTTAATTTTTACTTTTGCATTCTTTCCCAAAATGTATTGTTTTTCTGTGGTCTAAAAGCTGACTTTGGGGTAATTGTAACTGGTCCTGCTGCTTGAATAAGCCCTACATTTAACTTGCCTGTTGACCACAGAGTTGTTGGAATTTTACACAAGGCCTTTTTTTTTTTTTTAATAAAAATGCTAATTAGCTGTTCTTACTAGATTGCAAGTGTACAGCTGTATGTGTCTGTGTCAACCAATTCAGTTTTGTTTTTATATTTTTTGTCCTGACATTTTTAAATCAGTCTGTTTTTCCATTTTGTTACCCTTTTTTTTTCTAAGTCTGCCCATTTAACACTTTTGTTTTTTTGTCAAGCTGACATGTGGCAGTCTATTGGACTTATACAATCTCATGAACTCCTGAGGTAATGAACAGCTTACTACACTGTTTCCCTCAGTATCCCAGCATAAAGTTTGTAATATTAATTTGTCAGCAGGATTTTTACTTATATTTCTTATTAGGTCCTGGTGTGCTACAGTAGTATGGAGTACAATGTAACAAGTGCTGCTGATCAGTGTCAAGGAGGGTACCTTACTGATGGCTCGTTTATCAGTTCTTTGGTTACTGCCCTGGACCAATCATAACTAGGTCCTGGCTGTACCAATAACTTCACCCTCTGATCACACCACAAGAGCATTCATTTGTCTTTGTGCTTCCATACCCTGCATGGTAGGAACTACTGCTATGCCAAATATCTGCACAAGGTCTTTTCCCAGTAAGTTTACTGGATATTTTGCAGAAACTACAATTTTACTTTTCTGAGTCATACCTGAAACAGGGTCAGTTATTGCTATATTATGGGAAAGTGGTTCCTGTATAGCTGTCCATTTGCTGCTTTTACTAATATATAATCAGGTGATTTAGAATGTTTTGGTAACTTGGAGGGTGTATCAAAGTCCGTGGCCTCCTGAGTCACACAGGAATTTGACCTTTTCCCTCCACCAGAAGTGTTACTTCTGGTTTTGTATTGCTAGGTAGAGCTCCAGGCTCAACAATGCTAAATCTAAAATTTTATTTTCATTTTATTCTCTACATCTGTTTGTACTTCCTCTATTCCCTCTACTACATTCACATTTTCTTTTGTTTATTAACCTTTCCTGATGATTTTGGTTATTATCACTATCATATAGTCAGTCCACATCTCCTTTATCTTCTGTCATTGCTTTCTTATTTTGTTTATAGTCCCTAGCTAGATGCCCTTTTACCTGACTGTAATACAAATACTTCAGCTCCGTCTTCAGCAGTGAAGACTTGTGCCCTTTTTTCTTTGTCTTTCAGTACGTCTAGCATACTCAAGTAAGGCTTGCAGCCTGCTTGTTCAGTGATTATCATATGCCTTGTAATAAAACTACTAACAGAGGCAATGCAACCTTTTAAAATGTATTTTTAATTGTTGTTTTAAGCATTTTAATGATCTAGCATAATATCCATCTACTGTCTCATTTCCTGTTGTATGCATTAATTAATGCAAGTCCAGTCTGCTCTAAGTTTTCATTTTTTGAGATTCTGTCTGTTAGACCTTTCACTCTGTTGTCTAAAAATGTTTCAAATTTTTAAGCTTCTGTTTTTTCTTTTTACAATTTGCTTCCTCAATCCACCTATGTGCTTGAGGTATGCCTAGTTAGTGCTGTTTTCTTTTGCCTGGCCCTGCATCAGATTAAAGCTTGTTTAAGGAGTTTAACTAGTGAAAGTTTATCTAGTTTACTATCAAATTTATAGTTGTTAACACATTTTGCAAAATATCTCACATTATCTGCTTACTGTAATTGCATATGCTTTAATTTATCCGTTCGGATCTCGTGATCTCTTAGTGCACTGATTTCCCATGTCTTAAAAAGACTGTTCGTAACCCTTCTCTTGTACCACGTGGTATCTTATTTCCCCATATCCACAGTAGTGTCTAGAATGACTGTTTACTTTGCTTTGTTATTCCCTGATCTATGACTCAAGATACAATACTTGACTCTCTCTCCTGCTATCACAAACCTTAGCAATAGCACAGTGTAACCTGGTCCCTGATCTAAAACAAAGACAAGAGGAAATTCTTCTTACCTGAGCCTCCTGCTTTTATTGTTTTTCCTTGGGGCCCAGTCTTCCGCTTTTCAGCCACAGATCAGAAAGTGGACAGCCTCTTTACACACAACAATTCAGTCGGAGGTCTTTTCACTGAAGAACCATTCTTTTCGGCAGCTTCTCCTCAGATTTATTAGCACTCATGCACTCTGTGACCTGCAGCTTACCAAGGAATTCCGATTAGGACCAAAATGTTAAATAAATTTGTTAGAGTCAGACTGTAAAAATCATTGAGTTATTCAAAAACAATGTCAATCAATAACAAACAATAATGCAGGAGAACTCAAGCATCGTATACTCTAATGTACATTAGGAGGCAAAAAACCATACACAAACTTGTACAGAATTTTGTCTAGTTTATTGACAGAGGCACCATTTTTATACATGTCATTATCAGTTTTGCCCACCTCACTGGCGTGGTCAGTGACAGGGTCTTTACATCATAGTAACTTATGAAAAAGTGCTGAGATAGTGTTTTTCAAAAAATCTTTTTCCCATGAGAATGTTACAGCCTTGCAAGCACCTGGTCAGTCACGATGACCTCCTGAGGATGTAGCCAATTCAAGGCTCTTAGATTAGTTCGAATACAATGGGTGCAGTTCTTCTTAAAATGCCTTCCTTTGTTTCTTGCTTGCCAGCTGGACACTATCTCTGATAGTGCGCACAAGGCTATACTTCTGGTGGAAGCAGGAAGAAGATACACATGCGAACAGATTTATTATTTTCTAACTTTGCAAAATAATCTTTACTTGAAAGACATGAGCCAGGCTGTGGCTGCCAAGGCCAAATTTCTGATTACACTGCAGCTTGTGCTTCAAGCAATAATATGCAAGTTTATTTCTACTATTATTCTAGTAAAACAGAATTAAATGCATTACATATCATACTACTTTTCAAACTTTGTTCTCTATTATAGATTTAAGTACATTTATTCCTAACTAAAGCACACATTTCTCTATATATTTGACCACACAACTTATATGTGTTTGAATGTTTGAATACACATTTTTCCAAGCAGCATACATTGTAAATATATTTTCTAAGCAGCATACATTGTAAATATATTTTCTAAGCAGCATGTATAGATTTTTCTAACAGCCCTACAAACATGTATGCCAATACAGTACCATACAATGGAGCAGCATGTAACATCTGATAGGAGGGGAACTAGAACAATGACATCTACCACAGTCTATACACAAGCTAAGGTACATATTAACAATGCACACACTGTCGACATTCACCATAGGTACACATACCTCAGTGCTGTACAAACATCCACAGAATGCCCAGGTAATGTCATGAAATTTAACCCCTACTGTACATAACATGTGTAGCAGTCGGATATATCACTGGCTTCTTCTCAGATATGATGACACTAATTATGGTGTACAGCACATATGCACCACTTCATGCATGACATATGTACAAAGGTTGACAGAGGTGTGGCTGGAAGCACATGCATAGGGCCAATATTGACATGTTGCTGTGATAACCACATACATTTACTGTTGTAACAGGGTTTGTTGCAACATATGTCCTATCAGGGATATGACGTCCATGACTATCACGGCTTTCACCATCTACAGACTGCAATCCTCACACTACCTTCTGCAGTCCACAGATAGATGCTCCATGGGTGACACATGAAACCAAAGACACAACACTGCCCAGTTTGTAGATGACCCTGCAGATGGGGATTCCTCATAAACATGGAACTGACATGGCAGGTATTGAGACATGTATGACAGCCATATCCACACAAACACTGTTACACCATCATTACTCCAAATGCAGTCTAGCAGCACTTACAGTCTGTAGTCAGGTCAGACACATCCCCCTCCTGTTTGTTGCCCTGTTTCCATAGTGTATGCTGTTAGAGGTAAACCCCAATCCATCTGAGATGCTGTTTGCCACACGACAGACTTAGTTCCTGTTCACAGTGGATGAAAAGGACCAACACCACCATGATGTTCCTAGATATTGGAGTGTGTTTCCATGCAACTGGCTATGGGAATGTTACCACAGCTATTTCACATACAATCAGCTAGGTGAGGGCTGCAATTCATGCAGAGGCCATCAGCTGATCATGAGCAGCACTTAAAATACACATGCTGCTGCCTAAGCAAAGCAGGTGTAGGTTTCCACATCCACCAGAAAGGGGGTGGGATAGGCAGACAGAAGCAAAGACATGTCAGGGAAGGGTGGGAGAGTAAAACTGAAGCATGTTTGTGTCACACACCTACCAGCACAGGTTATCAAACTCCTGACAACTATGTAGTGCTATCACGGTTCAATGCAGTTATTGGATGCGCCACATGGGTTAGTTGTAGAGGAGCACTCAGAACATATATGTGATGGTGAGTGACATCTGCAACAGGGATGCAGTAGCTATACTGTAGGTAAAGTACACGTGCCTGTCCACATGAACAGGTGCCAGTGTCAGCACAGCCACACTCTCACAGGGACACACACACACTGACAGCTACTTCACATCTGTTATCCCTGTACGGAGGACATTGTGATATATAGTAGGGCCACCATATAAGAAATATGCAAACCCACTCCACATTAGCCACACAGTCACAACCATCTCTACACAGGATACGGGTTACAAACACACACACACACAACTCTCATGTCTGGGAGAAGAACCCCTACCAAACTAGTTTATTGCACTACAGCACTACATAGTTATAGTACATGCCATGGACATTACTAGAGTACTCTTTCCACAAAAGTGTATTTCACAATGACTGGCATAAGCAGGATTGCCAAACTAGTGCATTTGAAATTGACTGCGAGTGACTAGCCTACAATGCATTGCTCCCTACACAGACAGTGAGACACACAAAACATCCACAACTGACATGTGTGGGTACAGAAACTCTAACTGAGGTCTATATCACACTACAGCATGGTGCTGTTATAGGACGCACCACAGGGATTACTAGAGAACTCCTTCCCCAAAGGTGTATTTCACAGTGAATGACATTAGCAGGATTGCCAAAGTAGGGAATTTGAAATGTACTGCGAGTGACTAGCCTAAAAAGCATTGTTCCCTACATAGACAGTGACACACACAATACATCTAGAACTGCCATGGGTGGGGATGGAAACCTACCACAGTTCTAATTCACACTACAACAGTACAAAGTTACAGGATGCACTACAGAGATTAGTGGGCTGCAGCCTTCCCAGTGATGTATTTCTAGGTGGGTGACATCAGCAGCCTTGTCAAAGGTGGATATATGAAATGAAAGGGGTGTGAGTATCCTAAAAAGCATTGCTCTCTACACAGTCAGACATGCACATAAACACACACAAAGTTGCCAGGTCTAGGGATAGAATTCCTACCTAACTAGTTTATCACACTACAGCAGTATGCAATTATGGGATGCACTACGGAGATTACTGGGTTACAGTCTTCCCAGAGGTGTATTTCTAGGTGGGTGACATCAGCAGCCTTGCCAAAGTTGGGTATATGAATTGTAAAGGATGTGAGTAGCCTAAAAGGCATTGCTCTCTACACAGTCAGACATGCACACAAATACACAAAGTTGGCATGTTGGGGGTTAGAACTCCCACCTAACTCTTTTATCACATTATAGCCATATGCAGCTACAGGACAACATGCTAAAGAGATTACTGGGCTGCAACCATCCCAGAGGTGTATTTCTAGGTGGGTGACATCAGCAGCCTTGCCAAAGGTGGATATATGAACTGTAAGGAGTGTGAGTAGCCTAAAAGACATTGTGGTCTACACAGTCAGAACCAGACTGGCATGCACAAAAACACTGACACACACTCACATGCAGTTGCCAGGTCTGGGGTTAGAACTCCTATCTAACTAGTTTAGCACACTATAGCAGTACGCAGTTATGTGACACACCACAGATATTACTGGTCTGCAATTCTCCCAAAGGTGTATTTCACATCGGATGACCTCAGCAGACTTATAGTAGTGCTATGGGGTGGGCGGTGTGTGCATGGGCCATAACCCATTCATGTAGGGGTGACACGTCACATGCGGCCACAAACGGGGTCATATGTCACAGGTACATGTGTACAGCTACTAGATGACTACTTCCTTGTACAGTCATGTTGCACAGCTGGCACGTGCACCACATAGTCTTTGGTGCTGACAGGTACTGGTCGCTAGTATCTGCATTGAGTGACATCTGCACCTCATGTGTTTGGGGCCCTTTGGCTGTGTGCTGGGTGGGACAGGCCTGGATGGCTCCTTGTCACAGTCACCCTCTTCCACACATCTATGTCTATCTACCTTTGGCTTATTATAGTGTGCTGTCCTTACATATATGTCTGTATTCCTATCCACTGTGTGTGCAAGGCATGAGTGGTGCATACTGACAAGTGTCTGCACTAACAATTGCAACTGCCAGATATGTCTGGTCCACTGGTGTTTGCAGACATAGTCTTCATGTTTTTAAGTGTGTGAGCATGCCCAGTAAGGCCATCTGTATTGCATGTGTGGATCATGTCCAGGTGGTTTGTACTGCAGTGCTGACCTTTGTGTTGTACACCGACAGGTAGCATGTTGTGTCTGCAGGGTATCCATCGATCATTTGCATTGACTGTTGCTACATGTCTGCATAGCAGGGGGGAACACCTGACTATTTCTATGTTTCTACACAGGATTGGGGGGTGCACCTGACTGTTACTATATTTCTATGTAGGATGGGGGGACACACCTGACACTTGTACACATTTGCTAGGACTGTACTGGTATGTCAAGTACTCCATTTCAGTCTATAGTCTTACTTATCGTGCTGGCTAGGCCATACCAGTGTGCTACAGTTCTTATCTTTTGATTACCTACATATTAGTTTCTGACTTCCTAGCCTTCACAACTGACTTCCCATTACCTGTCCTGCTGTAGTCTGTCTGTGTAGGCCTGGGGGATTGGTTACCCATAGCCCTCATTCAGAGGCAATAGTACAGCATTTGTTTGTGTTTTTCTACACCTGTCCTGCTGGCTGTGACTGTTGTTGGGTATGTGACCCCCCCCCCCCCGACTGGCATATGTGAGTCCCTTATCTTGTGTGTGTCCCAGTATTGAAGGTGGTGCTGCAGGGCTGCCTATGTCGGATGCACATAGTACACTCCATATGCATGGTTAGGCACAGGTAGTGTAATGTCAGGCATCCCTTTTACTGTATGTGACAGTCAGAGAGAGGTGCTATTCCCTGGGTCCCTCCCATCTCAGAGTATGTGCTATGCATTGCCTCTTTGCCAGGGCCATGGCATACTGGGCATGCCTCCTTCTGCCTACTGGAGCAGGCTCAGGTTGTTCCTCCTCTGAGTTACTCTGTGCAGGCCTTGGCATTGGTGGGGGGCTGTGTTATACAGCTCCTTCTATTATTAACATTTCATTCATCTCTCCCCTTGATTCCAAAAATCCTTTCTTCTATAACTTAACCCACAAATGGCTCCATACGTTTTGTTTTATTATTTAAATAAGGATTTTATAATTTATATTTTCCAGAGTTATCAGACACCATTTTTATTTCTTTTCTAGATATAAACTTAATAACTTCACTGAAAATCCCTTCATCTATCATTCCTTTCTATATCCATTCATTTAATATTTTATACGATATCAGTTTCTCATTTCCATTCATCTGTTTATAATATTCATAACTTAATTCTCCTATTCTTGGTACTGATTCTTCCCTTCCTTCCTTTGTTGTTTCTTCTATTTCTCTCATTTCAATCTCCTTTTCTAGAGCATTTTTTTTTTTTGCATTTGTTGATATTTTTATTACAATCCATGCTTCTTGTACTATTTCCTTTTCATACACTCTCCCTACAAACTTTTCTACAATTTGAATTATTTCTCCCTGGTCTTAGCTAATATTTTTTCATCAGACATTAAATCCATTCTTCTTCTTCACTTATTTGTACCTATCTTCCTCAAAAATGGTTAAACTATGTATATATATATATATATATATATATATATATATATATATATATATATACACACACACACACACACACACACACACACACACACACACACACACACACACACACACACACATATATATATATATATATATATATATATATATATATATATATATATATAAATCCATTAAACTTTTTGGACATGAAAGAAAAACCAAGAGGCAAAACCAAGGAGGCAGTAGACATGGCAGTTTAAAGATAACTTGCGTTTAATGAAGTATAAGCGCTTTCGCATTGCTTCCACAATGCTTCTTCTGATACAATAAAATAACATCTCAAAATACTTGTATTTAAGTCTCCATAAACCAATAAAAATACTGGATTTGGCGGCAGTAGATGGACTGAGCTGAAGATTATCCTAATTTTTAGTTATTTACAGCTCCTGTGGTCTCTTTACTGGAGATGGAACTTTAGATTTCTGCTGATCACAGCTTATGAGCAGGATAAAAATAGCAGTTTAGATTTCAGAGAGAAACTTGTCTAAATCTGACAATGCTCCTGGGTCACTCCTGCAAACACGTACTTACTGAACTTACTTGGTTAACAAATAATTAAAACAAAATGATACAGACAGATAAAGTGATAACCTTATGTATCATTCTGATGACACATTAAATGAAGCCCCATCTGCCTGAGCTGGTGGAAGCTCAGGTGGATATAAAAGATCCCATGGCATATATCAAAACAGTAAGGCAGATTCCCAATGCCCTGGTCAAATTTCCCCTAGTAGTATAAATACTACTTCAGATCTCCCCGGAAAAGAGGTTACTAGCCTAGTGGGACTAAACGGGTCAACAAAAGATAAATAAAATAAATAAAACTGTATCCATGATGATGTTACAATTTTGCAATGATACTAAATAAAAATAAAAAGTAAGTTTCTTTAAAGAAAAGTAGAACTACAGGCACTCAGCTGTGGCAAAAATCATAAAAGTAATGTGGAAATGACACTACCTTAATTCAACCTTCTCTAACACTTTGTTACATATAACTTATCACATAGTCATATGAAAATGGACCAAGATATAGATAACTACTTCATCTGTATAGCTATCAATCAAACCAGTGTGAGTTAATTTTTTTTCTGTGTTGCCCTTGTATCCAAGTTTTACAAAAGAAAGTTGCAAAACATTTAGATGCCTTGCTAGATTTGGTTCATCTGTAGTTACTAGGCATGCAGTCTAGGGGGCCATTATAGAGCCTAGCCCAATTTCCCAGTTGATCCAAAGCACTGTCTGGTTAAGTGACTTGCTCACAGCCACAGAGTAGGAAAATGGAAGCTGAGGGAATCAAACCTTGGACCATAGGAGACAGCTCATTAACAGCTTATAGCCTTACTCCTTTGAAATAACTGAGTAAATTTGCTGGGATATTTTAATTTCTAGGTAATGAGTCATTATTAGTGTTTTCCAAGTATCATGCAGGAACATAACATGCTGATTGCCTTATATGTGTCAATGATTTATATGTATTATAATATGTATACATATTAGAATATGTTAAAAATGATCAATGATTAGTTCCTTGCTTCTGATTATATGCAAATATATAGAGATACTTTACAGTTCTTGTGAAAAATTGTTTATAAAAGATTAGTTAAATGTCTAAAAAAAAGCTTAGTAATCTCCTTAAATGAAATGAGAAACACCATAATGGGTATTTGTCCTTCTGATATCCTACTTTCAATAATTGTGTGAAAGATTCTTCATTGAGCTGCATTAAATGTGAGAAACCACACACTGTGCTTTAATGTACAACTGAGATAGTGTGAAAGAACAGTAGATACATTGTTCTTGGAAGGGGAGTTAAAGAAATTGCTACCCCATGCACCTGCTGTGATCAAGGACTCGGCTGAGTTCTTAAGTAGACTTTACAAGAAATTGCAACAGATGAATACTTGTAAGAATTTATTATTGATAACTATGGACGTGAACAGATTGTTCACGTCCATACCCAATGATTTGGGGATCGAAGCAATCAGAGACTTTGGTGTGAAGCACAAAGCACCCAATGATATCCATTTACTATGTAGTATCTTGGAATTGGTCTTATATAACAATGTGTCTCTGTATGGTAGTACTTACTACTGGCAGAAGTCGGGGGTAGCGATGGGAACTCCATGCACAAATAGTTATGCCAATCTGGTCCTGGCAAGATGGGAAGAGCTATGGAAAGTGGATATTAACAACAAATGGAATAGAAACATAGTTTTCTATAATCGATTTGTGAATGATGTCTTTCTCTTATGGGATGGTGATTTAACCTCCTTGGAACATTTTGTACAATTTTTGACCAACACAACTTCATTTTTGAAGTTTGAAGTGGCATCTTCTAGTACGGAGATAGAATTCTTGGATGTTAAGTTAATGATAGATGACACAGGAAGCATCAATACTAGAATGTATAGGAAACCTGTATGGCGCAATCATTTACTACACAATACTAGCATGCATCCCAGGCATGTTCTTGACAACATAGTGACTAACCAACTAACTCGAGTGTCCAAGCTCTGCACGACTTTAATAAGAGAGGATACAAAGTCAAAGAGACACAGACCAATGGAGCAACTACCTTGGAACTATGATCTCAGAAGGGAAGACCTTATTTTTCGGACCAAGATGAAACAGTTAAGATTAAGCAAAAGGAGATAAAGTCCAATCTGAGATGCCAGTTGACATATAGTACTGACAATTTTGCTATTTGTAATACCATCAGAAACTTTTGGCCACTGTTAACATCTGACAACAAAATCAGGGAAATTGTTGGGAGATCAACCCAGCTTTTCTTTTAAGAAAAGGAAAAACCTAAAAAGACTATTATGTTATAAAACAGAAACTGAAGGAGAGTTGGTACATTCAGATGTGGAAGTTGCAAGGCATGCTCTCATATAAACATCTCAAATACTTTTACACATCCCCTGACTGAGAAGAACTATAAGTTTGAAGGATTTGCAAACTGTCAGAGTAAGAACATTATCTATGTGGCAACCTGCATACTACATAGGGAAAACTAATCAAATGGTCAAGGAACGTATCCTAAAGCACTTATCTGACATAAGAAAACAGTTACCAGTAATGCACTTTATATGCGTATTAGTATAAATGACAGTCATTCTTTCAAGTTCATGGCACTAACTAGGCTTCATGAAACACCAACAGTTGGGGATTTAGTTAACTGAACAGAAATTGAAGAGATGAAGTGGATAATGAATTTGCAATCAGATCAGTCACCAGGTCTGAATGCATTTGTTCCTTTAAAACCTGCGCTAAAACTTCAGCACTCAAAATGACATAATTAAAAGGGTGTGTATGCTGCTATGGTTACTAAATGCATCTAAGTGAGTGAACACTAAGAAATGAAGGTATTTAAGAGGAAGTTTCACTGACAAACATTTACGATTTGAAAAAGGTATTATACCGAAAGCGTTTATCTGGTTTATGAGCCAGTGTGTTTATTTTATCTTATCATCGTATATATTTATTAAAGTTTTCAAGTTTCAAGTGTTTTTAAGTGGGATTGGTGGCAGAACCATTTGTTTTTGGACTAGATACCAAGTCATGATTTCTGTACAGTAGCATCCTCTTTGGCAAGTTAAAACTATCGTTATTTTGTACCAGTATAGTTAGTTTTTTACCATTTTTATCGGCATACTATAGAATTATTTTAGAAGTAAACTTATGTATTGTGTGTTGCTCTCAAATATTAGCATACCAATCACCATTTTATGATATGTTATTGGATTATGTTGGGCTATAATTCTAGAAAAATGTAGTAACTAAATTCTCAGTCATCATCAGGATTATGAACTGATTTTTCTCTTTTAAAATGAGAGCTTTTCCAACCATCCTTGATTTTAGTTATGTACTGCTTTTCACGTTTAAGGAGATAACTTTCTGAGCTATTATCAATATCACCAGTATCGAAAAAAGAGACACATTCTACTTCATTCTAATTATAATTCATCACAGATGCTGCAAGGACAGAATTTTATTAATTCATTCACTATAATAATTCAACTTCCATAATGGGGAAATCTGAAGTAGCATTCTAGAAAATGAATTCTGGAACAAATCTTATATATTATGACACAGTTCCAAAGGCATTCATCTGGAGTGTTTCTCCCTGGCCTCCACTGAAAATAGGCTTTATCCTAGTCGGGCTTTCCCGTTCAACAAATAATAAATAAAAGAAAAAATAAAATCATACTTAAATTATTAACTCAAATATAGTAGCAACATATTAGTTATTCTTTGTGATACCTCCCTTCACTAATCCAAAGGAGAATACTCACTCCACCTTTGACCTGCTCTCTCCTTTATCCACCATTCATAATTATGTACTAACCTTTCTGCTTCCTAGCTGCATGCTGTACTGTAATATAGTCAACTCTTCAGTTTCTTATAATGCAGCAATATCTGAATATTCTGCCACCAAGGCTTTATAAAGTTTATTCACAACTCTTCCTCTCTAAGGTTTGCACTGCTCATAAATTCATCTTTGCATTCTGTTTCTTTTGTTGGACAACTGCCTTTGAATTTTCTTCACTATAACTGGAAGAGCTATACTTCACAAGGCATTAAATTAACGTCACTCTGCAAATTTGTAAATTATAATCTCAAGCAAAATTTGATCAAAAGAAGGTATATATTTGGTCTTGTTTTGAGTAACCATTTTTATTCACTGTCTAATATTCATATTTAGTTTTGTACAGTTATACAGACAGTTAATCCAAATTGAGTGGTGTCAATGCAATGTAATTAACAACTGCAGCATACTTCTAAATAATACACTTAGCAATGCTTTCCAAAATTTCACTAAATTCCCACATGCAAGAAAGAACATTGTATTTTAAAAAGTTATTCCAGGGATTTATTAATGCCCAGTTACCATGATGCAGTATTTTACAATTCAGAGCTGCAATGAGGAATGACTTCATTAAGGGCCAATTTGCATGTCTCTGAATCATGCTACCTACCATAAAGTTCAGATCAGGACTTCCCATGATAGAAAGCACTGTTTGCAGATGCGCTACCATATCACCACCTTTATTCTTTCGCTCACATATAATATACACTTTCAAACCCATAAACACACCATGTACCCCATACCCTCCACTGTGTTGGCAGAACCCCGATTTCTTCTGCCCCCAATAAATCATGTTTGAAGTCAATCGGTAATACCAGACTGTAGAATTTCATTATTCATATCCTTAAAAAAAATCCATGGTAGTGCAAAAGCTTTTAGACCTGCAACTTTCTTAGTCTGTAAAGGGCATAATTCAAATTATTTCCTGATTTTGTCTTGTCCTGCACTACTAATATAAGAGGTAAGCCCAGTCAGCCTGTCCCTACCCTTCATATGTCACCATCTGTTGAAGGCATTGACTGAAGCCTGTGCACTGACTTCTCGTCTAGTGCCGTGGGTTAGTGTTGAGGTTTACTGTGGCAAGGAAGCATCTAGTGCCCTTAAGGCATAGTAACTAATTTTTATCACTGGTGTCTGTTGGTTGCTGGCACCACATTTTAAGTATTTTTTTAAGTAAGTGTTGATAAGGTATAAATGAAAAGTTCCCTCTTGTGTCTAAGGTTTTCCCCTTTCAATCCCTGGCATGAGTAAGTGTCATTAAGGGACAAAATGAAGAGTACCATTGGTGTCTAGGCTTCCCCTACCAATTAGTGGAATATGTAAATGCCATTAAGGCACGCAATGCAGAGTTCTCCCTGGTAGCTAGTGTTTCCCCCAATCTGCATACTTGTAGTTCTTCCTGATCACTAATGTTCCCCCTGACCCACATACTTGTTGCTCTCCCTAATGGCCAGTGCCCTCCCAACCCATTGCTGGAGGCTTTGCTTGCTTGTCTAGGGGGTTGTGGAGATATGACAGCTACCCCAACCCACACCTACATTCACACACATAAACAGCACACAGAACACACACACACACACACACACACACACACACACACACACACACACACACACACACACACACACACACACACCCACACATCTATCTACCTCATCACCTGTCTTAACTTTCCTACTGCTTCTTCCATGACAGAAACACAGCCACATACACTCACACATGCTGACCCTTGCTTATACTCAGTCATTCACCTCCCAACCCTACCTTACCAGTAAACTCTTCAGTACACATACCTAATGTGATGGCTGAACACAGCCTTTTGTCCATGTTCTCTGCTGTAATGTGGAAGGAGCAGCCATGCTAATCTACATGGCCAAACAATTGTATGAATTGCTTAGTGCATAGGTGCTTTCTGGAGGTGGCTCTGGGGGAGACAAAGCATACGGTTGATTAACATTTGTCTCTACCTGGACTGCCTCGACAGCAAGTAGCAATTTCTGAGGAGACAGCGCATACAGCTGATTAACATATGTCTCTGCCTGGACTGCATTATCCACATGTACCATAAAAAAAGAGATAGCCTGATGCAGTGCTGAATATCTTTGTGCAAGGGCATCATGTTAGGGTTGTCCCAGAATTCCCAAGGTGTATATCTCACAGTAATGTTTATGAATACCATCCTAAGCCTTTGTACAATAATTTCAGCTACAACTTCAATTTATTGATGTTCTTACAATGTGATACCAAACACATCTCAATAAAATATTAAGAATGCTAAAAAACAGATTAAATGTTAAAATGTGTAATAAAGTGAGATTAAAAAACTGCCAGGGCATCGATAACATTTTGTCAGCTTGAACTACACTGAAAGGAAAATCAAATAAGTAGGATTTAAGGGCCACTGCTGTGTACCACCCTATGCCACTAAGGAAGTTAGCAGTTATTACTAACCACGCGCACACACACACACACACACACACACACACACACACACACACACGCGCAAAACAAAAAAAACACTAATAGAACCAAGGTGGCTGAGGATGGACAGTAAGAAACAGTTACACAGTATGAAATCAGAATGGAAACAAGTTCAAACTCCACATCATGGAAATAATATGTCATTAGTGTCTGGTATCGGTAATCAGTCAGACTGCAAACTTTTGTGTCAGCTAGAACTGATCAGTGTCAGTGCTGGAAGGTCCAATCTACACAGCTGTACAGTCGTGAAAGATAAAATAAAACAAAATAAACATCTGAAAGATCCTGAGATGGAGGAGGGAACGTAATTATTTCAAAGTTCTTCCAATAAAAACTAAAATGATTTTACTGGTATCGACACTTGGTCAAAAGGCAACAACACCAGGATTTGATATTACTGCTGAAGTGGCTAGGCTGAAGAGTATTTTTGAATACTCTAGTTACAGCTAAAGCCTCTACCTTGGATGTGCACAGTTTCAGCCAATTACTCTTAAGTCAGGTATGAATGGTCTCCAAATAATTAACAATTTATATGTTCCTCAGGGAGGGAGAAGTTTAGCTGAGTATCATTGACATAACAGTGATACCACAGCCCTCTCCCTCTAAGCTAATTTGTAAACAGAGCCATAGACCCACCACAAATAAAAGCTGTAGTTTACCACATTAGCAAACAAATGCTATGGATATTCAGGCTTTTAACCACACTCCCTATAAAGCAATTTGTCTGTTTTCATTGAGAGGCAGTCACAGTCAAGCCACAAAAAAGACTTTGCTGTACCTGTTGCAGAAGTACGATCTCTATCCCACTTTTACATAATATGTGCACTTTATTGTGCATTTGTCAATAATTATTGGAAGGACTTTATGCAGACAGCAGACAGAGAAACCTCTAAGATTCATTCCTGGGGAATCAAATATTGATTAGCCCAGTCTGATACTACATTTAGTTTCACATATTGAAATCAAGTCCATCTTACATCAGGACCTAATCAGGTTAAAACAGAATTCATTTAACTTTAAATTAATAGCTTATCCATTAGTAGTTTTGACATAGTCAGTCAAAAGCTTTGGAAAATCATTGCAAATGTCACGTAATCTGTATCTAGAGTTTCATTTACTTATGAAAGCTACTATTTATTTGGACAAGATCATTTTCATTAACTTTATTTTAAAAAAATCCATAAAAAACTTTAAATAGCAAATGCACTCTAAATTCCTAGACTGGTTTTCTTTAATAAACAAACAAGTAAGCTTTTTGTAAGCTACATCAATTACAAACTAAACTAACATTGATAATATAGGAAAAACAATCCTTTAAAATCATCAAAGTTGGCATTTTCTAAGTGTGGATTTTAGTGTAATTCTGTCATTCAGATCATGTTTTTATTAAAGGAGAATTCCAAGCAAATGTCAAGTTTTTCTTTTCAAAAAGTAATTTTTCTTCCTTGAAATATGACACTAAACACATCATGTACAAAAGAAGCATAACTGAATAATTATCCCATTTGTTTTATATCTGAACTTATTTCTGTTTGCCTTTCTTTCTTGCATTTGTCTTGTCAACAGTTACATCATGGAGGCTACTAAGACTGAAAGAGTAATTAGGATAGGACACTTGAAAACATTAGCTCTTACTCAATGGTACGTAAATGTGCTTTATCAGTCACAGAATGCAGGCATCATAGCTCCAATAGTGCAGCCTGGAGTCCGAACAAAAACAAGGCTTTCAAGCTTAGTTTTCAGATGCAAATGAACAACAAAACTCATACTTAGTTTGTTTTTTTTATTATTACAAATGAGTTGTCTTTCCCTTTAATCAAACTCTAACTGCCACAAAGGGAGAAAACATTGTCATCCTACTCTTATCTTCACAAGTATTTGATTTTGTATTTTTTCTACTCTGTATGTTTTCTTGTTTTGGTACAGCATTTTTACATTGCATACAGAGTTTTGCTGAGACAAGTATGTGAATTGGAGAAGGAAGATTAACATCAAAGAACTAACTGTAGCTACAATATTAAAAAGTGTGAATGTAACACAAACCATCTCAGCCCAAGCAGCACCTATTAATCATGGGGGTCAGATTTCTCACACAAACACTAAACTACAGTTGTTACTTTGAAAAGGACAACTAACTTGACTACATTTTCAAACCCTAAAATGTTGTATCAGAGATGGCCATTTATGAAAATCAAATGAAGCAAAGTAATTAAAAATGTGGATTGATGCTGACAGTCAAAAATAGACAGTACTGTTGTAAGCCAATGAGAGAGAAAACCATAGTAAATGATCCTCTCTAACCATAGTAAATGTCTCTCAAAAATGACATCAGGAAGGAGGCAAAACAAAATCATGCTACTCATGGTAGCCCCCATCTGGGCATTTTGGGATATAATAACTTAGAAAATAAATAACACTTACTGTGATACATCATCACATCATCATCAGTATATGTTCACTTGAAGCTAGACAGCAAGGGAAGGGACAGGAGACTGCGAAAACTCTGATGCAGTCAATGTTGAGGAGTGATAGGCCAGTGAGTTCCCATATGACAGAGCAACAGATGGCATAGGATGAAATTGAAGAGAAGGTGCCACAAGAAGATGCTATAGAACTTTCTATAGAATGCCCACAGGAAATGGAAAACAAGGGATGTACCCTCAGTATGGAAGAAAAGGAGTTAAGAGAAGAGTGGCTTGATTTAATAAACGTGGATAGATATATTAAGATCAGTGAGAGAAATAAACTTCAGAAGGTCAATAAAACCCAAAAAGTCAAAAGTTTGATAAAATAAATGAATGCAGTAATTAGGACTGCCCATAGAGATCCATGCGATAGAACAGAAGTAAACAGGATATATTACTGTGTAGCTAAATTAATAACGGATAAGGTTCTACCACAAGAACACAGGGTAGTATGGGAAAGGAAGGGGGAGGAATCGAATACCATTGTGGAGGTATCAAATAGAGAAAACTATAAAGCAATTAAGACAAGATGTGTCACTGTTAGAGGAGTATATAAGAGGGAATAGATCAACAAAAATACTAAGAAAGATAGATGTGATTAAAGCAATGCACAGTATTAGAACAGACCAGGATCTATCATGCACTATCACAAATAACAAAGTAAAAATTTCAGCACAAGCAGAAAAACTTAGAAGATACACATATAAATGTAAAGGAAAAGTACAAAATAAGCAATTTATTGATGATCCAAAAAAGTTTTATAGAGAATTGGGAAATAAGGTAAAAGGAATTGAAAGACCACCAAAAAAAGAGGAAGTAGATACATTTTGGAGAAGTAGCTATGAAGATCCTGTGGAACATAACAAAGATGCTAAATGGATAGAAGAAGTAAAAGAAAGAATAAGAAGTTTAAAGGTACAGGATATGAAATGGGATGAAGTAACAGCCATAGAGATTGAAATACAGTTAAGAAAAGCCTCTAATTGGAAAACCCCAGGCCCAAATGCAGTATCTAACTTTTGGTTAAAAGTATTAACATCTTTGCACAAGGGTTTAGCCATGGGTAAAAACTATTTCTATATGCACCACAAACAGATGCCAACCTGGCTAACAACAGGCAAAACAATGCTCCTTCTTAAAAGTGAACCTGCAAGCTACCCTAAAATTATAGGCCAATAACTTGCCTTCCAAAGACATATAACTATAGACAGCAACTGATGCAGACAGAGTTTATAGTCATTCAGAAGAAAACTTAATTATGGCAGTAGAACAAAAGGGCAATAAAAGAAAGTCGAATGGAACAAAGGATCATTTGTTGTTAAATAAAGTCATACTAGAGAACTGTAAAAAGGGGAAGAATTTAAGTATGGAATGGATTGACTATAAAAAATAATTTGATAGTATCCCACATTCATGGATTAAAGAGTGCTTAAAAATGTATAAGATACACCATACACTGATTGACTCCATTACAGTGACCATGAAACAGTGGCAGACCACTTTGCAATTAAGCCATGATAAAGGACAGATTATTATCCCAGGGATAACAATTCAAAGGAGGATATTCCAGGGTGACTGTCTGTCACCACTGCTATTCTGCCTTGCCATTAACCCATTAAGCTGTTTACTTAACAACTTAGGCTATGGCTATAATTTGGCTCCTGAAAAACAACAAAGTGTAAAGACTTATCATCTTCTCTTTGTTGATGATTTAAAACCATATAGCTCATCAGATGAGGAACTGAAAGCACAGCTGCAGGTTGTCAAAACTTTTTAAGATGATATAAGAATGTCATTTGGTCTTGATAAGTGTTCAAAAGCAACCTTTAAAGCAGGAAAACTGCAGCAGCAGAAAAACATCAGTTTGGGACAAGAATGTGATATAAAAGATCTTGAGCAAGAAGGAGTGTATAAATATTTGGGAATTGATGAAGGATCAATAATAAAACATCAACAAATGCAAATAAAACTTAGTAATATATACTTTAGAAGACTTAAATTAATTCTGAAAACAGAGTTGACATCTAGGAACAAAATCCAGACTATAAATCATTTTGTTCTTCCTGTCCTAACTTAAAGTTTTGAAGTGGTTGACTGGCCCCAAAACGTGTTGGATATATTAGATAGGAAAACAAGAAGGATGCTTCATGCTCACCAAATGATTTATAAAAATCAATGTATAACTAGATTATATATTCCCCGTTCTGAAGGAGGGATGGGCCTCCTTGAAACTGATTACATGCATAGATCTGCACTCATTTGATTCCACACATATCTTCTGATTTGATCTGCTGGTAATCTCCAAACTTTGGACCCCACCCAGTTCAGTTAGTAAAAGGCAGAGCATGTCTCCTAAACCTGATAGACTTATTTGAAGCAGTCACCAAAGCCGTAGACGAGGGTAAGGTGGTTCACACAGCCTATTTAGATCTTGCCAAGGCTTTCAACACCATCCCCCACTCTGGAATTATAGATAAACTCACTAAACTAGGTATAAATCCATGTGTCACAAGATGGGTTGCCAACTGGCTCAGTGACAGAGACCACACTGTGAAAGTAGCAGACTCCAAATCTGACTTCAGATGGGTTGCCAAATGGGTCATTGACAGAGCCCACACTGTCAAAGTAGCAGACTCCAAATCCGACTTCAGACCAGTGACAAGTGGAGTACCACAGGGTTCAGTCCTGGGTCCTCTTCTGTTTGGTATCTACTTCTCTGAAGTACAGGCTAACACAGACGGTCTTTGGCTAATGAAGCTCGCAGATGACTGCAAACTAGGACATCCTACAAAAGGGCCTCACTGAGACAGATGCATGGTGTCAAAGCCATGACCTCAAGCTCAATGCCAAAAAGTGCATTGTCATCCCCTTTGGTAAAAACTCTGTACCCATGAACTACCACATAGGCGGTAGTAAACTTAACACCAAAAGTGTAATAAGAGACCTTGGGACACAGGTGGACAGTAGTCTCTCCTTTGAAAATCACATTGTCACAGTAGTCAGGAAATCCTTCTACATGGCACACCTCATCACAAAAGGTTTTTCATCCAGGAAAAAAGAGGTCATTGTTCCCCTCTACTCATCACTCATTAGACCCATTATAAAGTACAATGCCCCTTTTGGTATGTACCTCACAAGACATCTACAACAACTGGAAAGACTGCAGAAATACCTCACAAAGAGGATTACCGGCCTCAAACAGATGCCCTATGCAGACCGTCTCAAAAATCTCCAGCTTTACTCCGTCGAATATCACCTACTCAGAGGTGATCTCTGCCTAACATACAAATCTATGTTAAACCCAGAGCTGTTGGACATGATCCACTTAAAGAAATACCAATCCGTCTGAGCTACATGCTCTAGGGACCTAAACCTTGTCACACAATAAACAGAATATGCTGGAAGAATAGATTCCTGTCCCAGAGACTTCCCATACTCTGAAACAAACTACCTATCTATATCAAACAAAGCTCCTCATTAGCACTTTTCAAGAAGAATCTTGATGATTGGATGGGAAATAGGAAATTCACCCCAGGGATTACTTCTGTGGCTCTGCTCGACAGTGGCACAGGAAAATAATTTTCTTTGGTGGCGAAAGCCAGGGTACCTTTTTGGCTAGGCTTATATAGGCCCTAGGTCCAATAGCCTAGCACCTACCTATGAACCTATGATCTCACAAGACCCAAATGTAGTGAGAGTCTTGAAACATGAAGAGAATAAATCTAAGATGACTTCTCTGCTTAATTTAGCAGAAGCATATCGGCATCAAGCAGGAATGGAAATCAAACCAGAAGTAGATAAAATTCAGGCAGCAACTGAATGTGCCAAAAAACAAAAGAAAGAATATAAGGTTAAAGACCATATGAGAAGGCAAGAAATGTGGAAAAAGTATAAATGTAGTTGCAAGTATAGGTTGATCAGGAACAAACACAGAAATGGTTAAGGAGAGGTGAATTCAAACCAAGAGATGAAAGGTTAAAATTGTTAACCCAAGATAGTGGGCTACGTACATGCTGGTTTACAAAGTCCATTGAACATGTGGGAGAAACAGACAAATGTAGGTTTTGTAAAACCAAATTAGAAACAGTCGCATTACCTCATTGCTGGGTGTGACATACTAATGACAAAAGGACTGTGTACTGAAAGGCATAATAATGTGGCAAGACTGTTGCACTGAGGATTGTGCAAACATTATGGTACTGAAGTGACTGAAAAACACTGGAAACATGATCCAGGAAGTAGTATAGAAAATGAGGAAGTTTATAACACATGGGATCACCCATTGCCAACAGTTCAAAAGCTAGATGCTATAAAACCGGATATAGTGGTCCAAGAAAAGAAGACAAAAGTAGCATTGATCACTGAAATTGCTACACCCAGTGACTACAGTGTCTAGCATACAGAGAGACACAAAGTCATAAAATATCAGGATCTCCAGGCAGAAATGATAGCAATGTGAAAGAAAGACACCCAGACAGTTCCAATTGTAATTGGAGCAACGGGTCTTATAAAAAAGAATTTATAATTGTATTTAAATACGTTACCAATCTATGTAATCCCATACGAATTGCAGAAGCAGTCATTACTGGGCACATTGCGAGTGCTGCGAAGAGCACTTTTGGCTGACATCAAAGATTGAAACAATACTAATTTCATGAACTTTAATCGTACTTTGACTTAGGAAAGGTGTCCATTCCCATCATAGTATTAGTAACCCAAAAGATTTGGAGAAATTAAAAGAATGAAGTGATAGAGAAAGATCAGTAATGCAGAAGAGTTCAAGCTATGCTGAAAACATTTTTGTTTTCAGTTTTTGGGTGCAGTTTTCCATTCAGGCTTACTTAGAACTATGTTATCACAGAGAAATCGCAAGTAGGTCTTTATATGACTACAAAAACATGAAACATGAAACTATAATCTCTTACTTTTCAGCAAGTACATGACTTAAACTATGGCATGGGTGGCTATACATAGCTATGGCATGGGTGGCTATATATAGCTGAATAGTCTAGAGTATCTGAATTTATTATTGGCTTAACAGCAGACAACAACAGATTAGTACCAGACTGCATTAAATACTCCTTAGTAGTGGAAGCTAAGTGTTATTGCTAACATACCTGGCACCATTTCTCTATTTTGATTATTGCTTACTATTGGTAGGACTCATAAATGTTGATTTCATGGCATAAATTATTGTGAAGTCCTTCCCTGCAGGTACACACTATACAACAACACTTGTGGTGGGACCATGCATTTCATGATTATTCCACCATCAATAATAAAAGCAAAGTTGTGTTATGAACTATAGAATTATGTTGTTAAAAACAAATGACCATTTTGTTATTCTACACCTTCCTTACCTGTATTTTATGAATAGGAAGGATGAAATAGCAGTGACCCAACTTCAATCCAACTTGTAAAGCTCACCCTGGTATTACAGCACTGGAACATCAATAAGATTGTTCCTGGTTTATACGTTTTGCACATATTTTGATGAACGGGGCTCTAGACTGTTGTCACCGATATCGTCTTATGCATTTGCAGGTAGATGGCCTCTCTGTCCTCAGTAGGGGTACAGAACTGGCGCCGTATACTGCTGAGCTAGTCCAGGTTGCACAACTGACACAGCACCATGGAATCCCAACAGTGTGTAAACCTGATGCATGATGAAGGTTAAACTGCATCTAAAGTGGCCAGTTATGTTTAGAGTAATCCTATAGTTCAGCAGGTATTTGCACTAGAGGTGGGTTACAGAGTCTTCCTCTGAGCTACACTTCTCTGTGGTGCTGTGGATTTTTTTTCGTTTGTTTATTTTTTTTTTTTTTATTCATCCAGTGCTAAGCCTTGCAAATGGTAGACAATCAGAAGGTTAATGACTAACTGATCTAAGACAGTTCAAATTATAACTACTTGACTGGAGAAATGTACTTTTTTAATTTCATGTTTTCTGTGATGTCTGATCATGACCATATTAATTACTTAAATGAAGTACGCAGTGCTATCCTGCTGTAGGAATATGAAATAAGCAGTACTCTCATTAAAAATGAAATTTAGGTTGAAGTGCAAGACAAAGTAAGTAATCTTAGGTTTAAATTAATCTAGCATTTATGATTTGATCTATATTCTTTACAAATCATGGCATTATTTTAATGTTTAGTGCAGTCCTTTGCTAGGCTTTAAGTCTTTAGAAGAAAGTGCTTGTTGAAGATAAATAAAGCCACATTATGTCAGAAGAATAGGAAGCCATAGACTTATCTTGTTTTTTTTTTGTTTCTGTATGGGACTTGTTTTTTGTTTCTGTATGGGGCTAAGTAATTGTAGATTATTTGCTTAGCATTCTAAATTTACTTGCTATTGGCCTGCTGAGATTTATATCTTGCCACAGTCAATAAATAACTTTCATTCTGTACACCTTCCTAAGTATTGAAATGGGATTATTTCCAGACATTAAATTGAGATACATCCTTCTTGGAGATTATTTTTGTCAGGCTTTCAGTGACTGAACATATGAAATAGTGTTACATGAAAGAATCAAGCAGTATTCAGTCTTTTAACCTTACACGATCCCTTCCATTTAGGTAAAATAACAGATCTACCTAATATTTTGCCATGGCCCCATTTATCCCATTATTCTGAATAAACTTCAAAAGCCATAGGCCTAATTGATAATTTTGGTCAGAAGTAATATTGCCCAAAAAGGAAAGCATAAATAGGATAGAAGGACAGCAGATGTATCTTTGTGTGATATTTCCTGTTTATTCAATTTTAATGAATTTCAGTATTTTTGTACATACTTCATTAGACTATTTTAAACCTTATTATATTGTACATATACCATTTGTTGGAGCTTTGGTGTCCAAGGGCTACACTGAAAATGAGCACTGTACCTAGTCAGACATTCCCTGTTAACTAAAGGAAATAAATAAATGCCATTGTTCTAAGGGTCTCAGACAAATACCCTTAAAAAAAAACAACCAATAATTCTTTTTCAAAAACATTTGGAAGTATGTATGTACTTGTCATGTGATATAAGAAAGTAGTCTTAGTCAAAAGCTCTTCCTAAAAGAATTGGGATATACAGTCCATGTATTTACATCTTTAAATGTATTAGTGCCCATCTATACAAGATTCTTCACCAAAAAGCAAACTAAGAGCATTGCAAATTAATAGTCCTAACCATAACTACTGGAAATAAAAAGGTACATAAAGGTCACCCTGCTTATATGACAAATAAAGGAAGTTCTAAACTGCAGCATAACTAAGGCCATGCAGCCTATGCAATTCAGAACATAAGTCAGTATATAAAATAGAATCACAAGCTATTTTCTTGATCCATGAGAAAGTGCAGTTGTGTAAATTAAAATTACCATATGAGTAGATGTTTGAATGATCACTGCTGTAGTAGCCGTAACTATATTGGTTATATCCTGCCAAGGATAGAGCAGCCAGCCAGCTTCCAAAGCTTCAGAGCACCTTCCATGCACCCAAACTGTCAAGAAGTTTGAGCTGAGCTAACTAAAAGACAATTTTGAGCACAAGACCCTTCATAGCTTTCCTACTAGCAGACTGAGGGAGGCTGAGCCCTGAAAGGACAAGGCTAGGAATAACAAAACTAAATGTCCACACTCTGGCATAAAAATACACCAAAAACCATGGGGGGTGATAAGAGGGAGCAGCTACTGCAGCACTGAGCATTCAAACATCTGCTGTTGTAGTAAGTACAACTTATACAACTGTACTATGTTAAACAGAGAGGTACCCCCTGAATTTATAAACAAAATTAAGGGGGAGGTTTTAGAAGGAAGAAGTACTAGGTTCAAATCCATACAAGGACACAAATAACAAGTTAATGGCAGTGAAACATTGAAGATTAAAAACAATGAAAACATTGCCTATAAACAAGCAATAATTTTGGAGTACAATGCCTTGAATGATACCACTAAATAAATTTCAATGAAGAGTGGAATAGATTTGTTGCACTTTCGGACTTGGATAAAATACCTAATCTCCCCTCCAAGGTAGTTTATAAGAATTCCCAGAGTCTCAAGAATATACTTGAGTATAGGAGTAACAAACCCACTTATAACAAAAGAAGATTAGGGCCATACAAGTGTGGGCCCTGCTCTCAATGTGTGAACATCATGAATACAGATAAAATTTACCTTGACAGCAGAAAAAGATGGATAGACAGTGGTGATTATTATAACTGTGAGACTAAAGGAATAGTCCATTTGGCTGTTTGTTCAGAATGTAGACCCTTCTATGTCGGGAAAACCGAAAGAATGTTAAGGAGAAAGATCTACGAACATAATTTTGATATCACAGTAAAGAAAGAAACAAGTGCCTTGTATAAACACACTAAGTCCTGTGCAAAAGCAGAAATCTCTTTCCTTGTATTGGAACAGATTAAGAATGACATGAGGGGGGCCCATGGGAAGAGAGGATAGAATTCAGGGAACTGTGGTGGCAAGTTACCCTTGATGCAGGAAACTTCCATGGGCTGAATGATTATGTGTCTATCTTGCCACTTTTGAAATTAAGATCTGCAAATCTTTAAAAACTTTTGGTTGCAATTATAATTTTGGCCAGTAGATGGCAATACTTCCTTTTATTGTAATGTATATGATTAATATGGACCTGCGGTGGTGGTGCTGCGGTAGCGTTGTCGCCTTACAGCAAGACGCTGTCCGGTTCGATTCTCAGCTAGAGCGTCTTCTGCGTAGAGACATGCATGAATGGGCGTACCTTCGTTGAAGGTTGTGCGTCAGGGCTGGTAACTCGGCATGTAAATTCAACTACCAATCATTAGCGGACTGGAGTTCCGCTATGGCATCCCCTAACTGGGAAAAGCCGAAAGACACAAACAAACAATGACAACATGTTTAATTTTTACAAATAAAACATAAATGAACTTTTTAAAAATATTTAAATATTTTTATTAACTGTATCAGGATTCCCTTTTTATGGTTAGAATGTTTTTAAAGGAAAAGTGCAATATTTATGAGGTTGCATTTTAATTTTGGTTTTGTGTAAATGTCATTGGGTTTTTCAAAAGTTTCTTGCTCAATTTGTATTGGTTGATTATTTGTTAATTAATGTATAAATTAATTAATTTAATGTAACACTGGTCATCTGAAGAAGTCTGATTATTGAGACGAAAACGTGTGGAATGCAAAGGCGTTTATGTGTGTTCACTATTTGTGGAGTTTCATTTGTGTTTGCAATAAACAGCTTGGAAACTACCTCGGTGCTTTTATTTTCCGTGCAAGGCATGTTTGACTGTTTTTCTTGGTTGTTTTACAGTGCCTTTCCACTGCATTCTTTCTAACTGTACTATGTTCTTCATTCTGATCACTGTTACAGTAGCTTTAGCCATATGGGTAGATTACCATGACTAAATATATTGGGAGGGGGAAAGAGAAGAGTCCAGCTGCCCCTAGAGAATGGTCCTAGCAAAGCATGATCTAGACCTAGAGAAGGAATCCAGCTTATAGTGTTTTGTAAAATTATGTACAGAGGACAGAGTAGCATCTTCTGCAATATTTCTAGAATCCAATCCTTTCCAAAAACAGCCATAGAAGAAGCCAATGTCCTTGCAGAGTTTGCCTTGACCTTACCTGGAATAGATTTGTCATGATGAGTATAACAGAAGGTAACAGCCTTAGACAACCATTTGGAAATAGTCTGTTTTGACATCCCATTTGGAAATAGTCTGTTTTTATACCGGTTGTCCGTTCTTCTTACCTTCACAAGAAATTATAAGTACTTTGTTTTTGTCCTCACAGAATTTTATGTTGTAACCTGTAATATGCATTGTATACAATGAATGCTGCTATTTAGTCATTTTTTTTCTCTTGTTGTATCTGGAATCTTTATTGTTTATTATGAATATTTTTATTTAGTCATATCTTGTGTATCGATTGCTAAGTTTTTCTTTATCTGTCTTGGAGCTTATCTCCCCGGGCCTCTACTGAAAATGGACATATATCCAGTTAGACTAGCCCGGTCAACAAATGTTTTGTTTGTTTGTGTCTTTCGGCTTTTCCCAGTTAGGGGTCGCCACAGCGGAACTCCGGTCTGCTAATGATTTGCAGTAGATTTTTTATGTGCCAAGTTTGCCAGCCCTGATGCACAACCTTCAACGCAAGTATGCCCATTCACGCATGTCTCCACACAGAAGACGCTCTAGCTGAGAATCGAACAGGACAACGTCTTGCTGTGAGGCGAGAATGCTACCGCAGCACCACCACCGCAGCCCGGTCAACAAATGTAAAATAAAAATAAATGTAAAATAAAAATAAATAAAATAAATTAGCAATTGATCTGATGATCTGAAAGATTTAGTTCTGTCAAGATAGTGCCTCAGTTGTTTGTGGACATCCAAGGTATGAAGTATCCTTTCTCCTTCATTTTTAGGTTCAGAAAAGAAAATGGGGAAATAGATAGTCTGACTTAAAGTAAACTTGGATTACCACTTTGGGCATAAAAGAAGTTTAGTTCTCAAAAAAAAAAACTATCCTTGTGGAAAATGAGGTAGGGTTGACTCACCATACGAGCTTGCTACTCAGATACCCTTCTAGCAGAGGTCAGAGCAATCAATAAAACTGTTTTCCTTGTTAAGAACCTCAAGTTTACCAGATTAGCTGATTCAAATGGAACAATTGTTAGTTTCTCTAACACAAAATTAAGATATCAAGGAGGGACCACCAGTTTACTTGGAGGCTTCTTATGCAAAGCCCCTTTCAGGAACATTTTGACATGTGACTGCCTTGCAAGAGGATGATCTATGAGCAGACATGTTGAAATGGCCAATAAATTAACCTTGATAGAGAAATAAGAAAGGACATAGGATAGCAACTCACACAAACATTGCAAAACTAAACAAAAAACTAAACAAAAAAAAAAAACGAAACAAAAAAAAAGTATGCCAGCGATAGTAGTAAGATATGTGATATTGTAAGAAGGAATTGGCATTTTCTGACAGGAGACAAAGAGACAGTTAATGTTATAGGACATACTCCCAGTTTATATATAACAATAATAGGAACTTGAAACATCTTTTGTGTAATGAACGACATAACACAGTATCTTATACACATAAAGTAGGAACGTCTCCATGCAGAAATTGTAGGATGTGTAAGTATATTAACAGAGTACAGGAATTTTAACATCCATTTCTGCCTTTTACATTTGTTGCTAGATTTCATACCACATGTAATAGTTCTAATTTAGTTTATTTAGTGGAATGTAAAAATTGCAAATGTTTTTATGTTGGTAAAACCCAGAAAAGGCTTAAAGATAGAGTTTACCAACATATGTATGACATAAGAAATAAAAATAAATTGAATGCTTTAGCCAGACATTTAATGGAATTTTCTACACATAGTTTCAGCTTTAAAGTTTTACAATTCTCTTGATAAAAGGGGAGGTGATCCAATAATCAAGTAGAAAGAACCGAATTAAAGTGGGTTTAAGGTCGTAGGCACATGTATATCCTGGCTTGAATAATTATGATAGTATCAAACCGGAGTTAGTTGCCCGCCCCCTTAAGTGAAAGAATATGTGAACTGATGACTTGATTAAATGTTTTAATTATCTTAATTGATTTTCTTAATTATTTTAACTTGTATAAATGGTGTATTAGTATGCTTAGCTGTATTAAGGACTTGAGAAAGTGTAGGCTACTATGTGAAAGTGCTTGTCTACAATAAACTGTTTTTATTGCTGTGGCGATCTCCTGAGTTCTCTTTTTTTGAAACATTGCAAAACCAGAGAACAACTAGCTCTGAATGGGTGCTGGTTATATTGTTGGCACCAACTAGAAAATCTTTTCCATTTGCTAATATATGAGTTTCCAGTAGCAGGCTTTCTTGCCCCCATTAGTACCTGCTGCGCATCCTCAGTAAACAGGCGTCTAAAAGGAATTAAGGCCCTATCATCCAGACAGTCAATTGAAGTTGATTGATATCAGGGTGTATCAAACACCCCTGTTCTTGTGTTGCAGATCCATTCTGTGAGGAAGCTTGTGGTAATTACCCCAGCCATTTCCAAAAGAATGGAGAAGCATGGTTGCCTAGGCCAAAATGGAGTCACCACAATGATCTTGTGGGATTCTTTATGAATCTTCAGAAGTACCCTAGGAATTAGTGCAAAGGCATTCAGGAACATTCCAGTCCAAAGAAAATAAAATGCTTCTGTCTTTCAGGCCTTCTTGCATGAAGTCCTGGAACAGAATTTTGCCAATTGATTGTTCAGTGAGAAGACAAAGAAGTCAAATTGAGGAACTCCCCACACATCAATGAAATCTTGGAAGACCCCCAGATCTAGTTTCTTTTTGTGAGGGTCTGCCCTGATGCTGCTCAGTTTCTCTGACACACAATTTTGCTCTGATGGAATATAGGATGCCTGAAGCTATATCCAAAGGTAAAAAAGCTAGACTGCAAATGAGGTATGACCTGGTTACCCCCTCGTTTGTTGATGTACCACATCACTGTGATATTGTCTGTAACCATTTGAAGAGGTCCCAGGGAAAAAGGTGGTTCAGAAAATTGAGTGCCTTGATCAGGGTAAGCAACTCCCTATTATTTATGTGCTTGCATCTGTCCTTGGTGTCCCACACTCCCTGCACTTTTATTTGTCCTGAAACTGCTCTACAAGCAAAGTCTGAAGCATCTGTGGAGGGAGAAGGGGAGATCTTGATTTAAGGATATCTGTTACCTCAATCAAGTGATTTCTCTTCTGACAAATCCCAGTACTGGGATATAAAAGATAAAGGTTGTTGTTACTGGGGCCAAGGAGATTTCAGATACCACTGTATCTTTCTCATGTGGAGTCTTACCAGGGATATCATGAGAATCATAGATCTCTTGTGATCCAACCCCTGAGATATTCCCCCACAGTGACTGAAGCCTGAGTGGAAAAACTTTAAAATAGATCTTAATAAAGATCTATTTTTTTTCCTATGGAAGAAAAGCTCTTTGAACTGAGGTGTCTAGTTGACATCCCACAAGCACCATCCTGTGTGATGGAGTCAAGAAAGATTGTTGGATGTTCTCTAAGAATTTTGGCTTGTGCAAGAAATCTCTCAACCAAGAGAGAGATTCCTGACATTTTGAAGAAAGATTGCAAAGATAAGCAAATCATCTCAATACTGAAAAATGTGGATCTCCTGTAGCCTGCAATGAGTTATAACTGGAGCTAGACACTTTGTGAACACTCTTGGTGAAGTGGATAGTCTAAAGGGTAAGGCAGAGAATTGGTAACTTGATCCAGACACACAAATCCTTAAGAAATGCCTGAAGTCTGGATGAATACAGATGTAATGCTAAGCATCTTTTAAGTCTAGAGTTACCAAGAAACTTGAAAGAGGCAACATGTTGCAAAGTGACCTCATTTTAATTTTGGCATTATCACAAACAGGATAGGAAAGCATGATCCAGAACTGGTCTCCAAGCATTTCCTTTCTTTGGGACTGGGAACATACTTGAATAGAACCCCTTCCCACCTGAAAATGAGAAACTGGTTCTAACACTCCTTAGGACAGCATGTGAGGAAGAACAGGTGGAAACAAAACAGTCTAATCTACAGAATGAGAAATGACCCCCTGGAAAGGAGGAATTTCCTCCCACTGCCATTTGTATCCCTGTTGAATGATTTTCAGAACAAATGGAGAGTCAGACTTGGCCAGGGTGGGAGGGGGGTTCACAAGGTCTCTTGAACAGTTAATCAAACTCGATGGAGTGTCCTTGGTTTTAGGAGGTTTGAGACTTATTTTTAGAACCTCCTTGCCACTTCTTAAACTTCTGTTTACCTGAACTTTGTTGAGACTGTTTATCCTGTTTTTTGCTGAAATTGGATGAGGAGAAAGAAAATCCCTTGGACAATTTGGAAAAGGAGGGCTGAAAATCTTAGAGATTCACTGCATCAGTTTCTCCCTTTCATCACACTTTTTGATCACCTCTGCTGAAAAGAAGCCAAACTAAATCTCTATCCAAAGGAGAATTTAAAATCTAATTTCTAACATTATCTGAAAGGTTTTGAGAATGCAGCCAAGCCAACCTCCTTAAAACCATATCAGTGGCCATAGCCCTGGAAAAAGTATCAACAGAGCCATATACACACTGCAAACAATCAGTAGAGACATGTGCAATAGAAGAAACTAAGTTATTTAAAGCAGATTTTTCTTCATAAGAGGAAACCGTAGATAAAACATCCCTCATAATTTCACAATATGTCAGAATGAGCTTTAACATATGAGCCTGACAAAAGACTGAGGAACTTTATACAGCCTACCTGCCATTTTAGGGACAGCTGGCTGACTATCAGGAAACCTACAAGCAGTAAGGCATGCATCTTCTAAAGCAGGCAGGGCATGAGGAATGGGTGTAGGTTCTGGAAAATCCTTCTTCAACAACTCACGGTATTTTTGAGGGACTGAGAAACCTTAGTGTTCTCCCACTGAAAATACTGGTCCATTCCAGTAATAGTCTCAGAGAAAGAGAAAGCCCCGCAGAGAGAATCAGGAAAAAGAGTTATCCTCTGCATCTGAATCAGAAACCTGAGGACAAACCACAATATCTGTCCCTGCATCTTCCTGATCAGATCAAAAGAATCTCAAATCCATTCAGGAAATGAGGCACCCCTCTTTCCTTTACCGGAAACTACTCTGCAAGAAGGATCAATAGCCTGAATCAAACCCTGAGGCAGTAATGGTAATCTATTCCTATCCAAAGAAATTTGAGGATAAGGAGATACATGCTTTTTTTTCTTTATGACAAGAATAATGGGGTCAACCACTTCTTCCCCAGGGATGGGCACAGTATTCTAACACAAAAGGGAAACCTTCCCTGTTCCCTCTCCCATGACTAACAAACACAGTTCTCCTTTGCCACCGAGGGCCACAAACAGCCACAGAGGACATGGCTAACCCCAGTCCATTGTGGGTATAGGTGCCAGACCAGAAGGAGCGGGGTAAAAGATGAGTGGTCTGAAGTACAACAAATGGCCACAGCATAGTCACCCACCTGCGGCTGAGGCAAATTACTATCCTGCTGTGGTGGCAAAGGCTGTTTGCTAACCTTTTTTTTTTTTGTGGCTGGAAGAAGGACTGACTTTGGGAGTGACAATCTGTTCCATGGTCAAGCCAAAAATTGTGCCTCCTTCCTGGGAAAAAAAGTAACAATGCCAGTAAAACTATCAGTCCAGACAAATTACTTTTTAACAGAAAAAATAAACAGTAAAAAGCACTTTCAAACACTATGACAGCTTTGCAACAATAAAATGAACACAGATTCTCCACAGAAAATAGTTTATCAGTTAGATAACATTACTTTTAAAATGACAGAAACAATAAGTGCTCTGTTTGACGGTGTATTACAGTCTTGAGGTAATCCATTACATCACACTTGTACCTTTAAAATAACGTTCCTGAAGAGGAAAGTAATAAAACAGTAACAAAAAACTAAGAAAATGAAAGTTTTTTCCCACAGGGAACTTATCTGCCCAGCTAACTATAGCACAAACTGACCACTGATCCTCAAAAGTCTCAGAGGATTGTACTCTTCTTCATCAGTAAAGCTCTGAAGGGCTTTGCACTCAAACTTGTCTTTTAGTCAGCTCAGCTAGAGCTGCTTGACAGTTTAGGCACATGGAAGGTGCCATGAAACTTTGTAAGCTGGCCGACTGTTATATCCTTGGCAGGATATAACCCATAAAGGTAAGGCTACTGCAGCAGTGGCCCATATGAAGAACAATGAGAACACCAGACCTCATATTTCTTATTTCTTCAGTAACTTCTCTATCCCACCATAACATAGCAGCACTAAAGGCTTAAAAAATATGAAGTGTAACACATTTAAATGAGAATCATTTAAGCCTTTATAAGAAAGCATAACTAATACAAACAGGGTCCGGGCACATCTTAGGGTTAATCTTCTCTAGCGCCATCTGAAGTTCCTAAAGAGTAACCGTACAGTTCTCATGTTATCCCAGAGCAGTTTTCAGTTCCAGATAGTAGCATGTAAGTAAATAAGTCCTTGGGCTTCCTGACTTCTATACTATCAGTGTTAAGTAAACATTCCATATATTATATGGATTTTTTTTTTTATGGTAGCATTCATTAGTAAAGTACATACCTGTTGTAGTGCCTTTTCTTTTTCAAAAAAAAAATCTGCTAAGGGAAATTTCCCTTCAAATATTCCCATAGGCAATAATTTCCTTTCATTCTGAAGTAACACAGAACAATTGGTGTCTTCTGACCAGTTATGATAAGGATCCCTAACATCAAATTTGTGTTTCTCCTAGATAAGTCTATGCCAATGTTATACTACCAAAACAACCAAGAAATATAAAAGGATCTCACATATAAATAATCATCTTGCAACATGTCCCTAAATATCTTACACTTGTCATGAAAATACAGGTCAGCATGCTTTTACAAACACTTTAGTGGCTTGCACTGGAAATGAACATTTGGTTATATTTCCTAACAAAGCTAAATAATCAGAGTGGCTAGTTAGTAATTTAGATCTGAAGCTACCATGTACACCACAAGGGGAGGGAAATAATTGGTATCAGCCTGTTTAGTTCCATTAAAAAATGAAACAACCAGGTGCTACAAAATGTGAAGATCTATTTTCAGTGCCTGATATCAGAGTTAAAGGCTCCAGCCAAATTGTCCTAGTATTTGTTAAAACTCACCATTTCACATCTTAATATCTCAAAACATTTTCCAAGATTTATGTGCCGTAAGAACTTATAATATTATAAATAACATTCTCCTTATCTTGAAAAGATAAGTAAGATACCTGACAGGCACATAACACACAGGACACACAAATTATAGGCCACTGCATATCCAAAATAAAATCACCTGAAAAACTAGCCCTGAAGGAACAGAGCCATGTCTCTTTTTTATAAGTTCATATGTTCAAAGGTATATACTAGGCTAATTACCTCCACTTTATAAGCCTATCTGTGCAATCCAACCCAAATGTGTACCTATGTATCATGGGCACTTATTAGGAGGGGGTATGTTAGTTATGAAGTTTCTGGAGACTATGTGTGGGGCACATTAGTTTGGGCATTACTGTCTGCCTCAATTTATCAGAGACATGGGAGTCAGACCAGGGTGACTTTCTGATTTCCTATCCATTAAACAAGATTATGATTATACAAATAGGCTTAGGGATGGACTCTACTTCACATGAATGGGGAGCTTGTTCCAGAGGATGGGACTCCTCTGAGACACATATCCCCTCAACAATATATCTTATCTATGTCATAAGCACATTTTAAATCCTTGGAGTTCGTAGTTCTGATGATGTTCATTTTGTAGATGTGCAAAAGGTCCATCAGAGTTGGATATGAGGATGCCTTGTATGCCAGGCATAGACTGCCTGTCAGTTACCTGTAGGAGACAGAGTATAGTAATAGGGCATTAAGGAAATCTGTAGAGGACAATGTGTTTATACTCTGTATTCTCCTGGTAAGGGACATTTGTGGGCATTCTACCTGCTGCATACGTCTGATCAGGTACATGCCAAATGGGGCATTATACTCAATGATGGGTCTAATAAGGGGCGAATAAAGTGATACTATGACTTTCTTGGACCTGAATGCCATTCCCTTACTTATAAGCCTGGTGACATAGAATGATGTTCTTACTACCTTGGCCACATGTTAGTCAAACACCAAATTACTATCTATGTCTGTTACCAGATCCCAAACTACCAGGTCAATTCTTATGGGTTTTATTGATGGAGTAGTTAGCCTCAGTGATAGTTTTTCCAAAGGACACTATAATGCATTTCTTGATATTGAATCTTAATCCATAACTTTGGCACCAGTCATTTGTCTGTGTTAGACCCCCCTGTAAGATGTTTGTGCTATGGGGAGAATCTATGATAGCTCCCAATTTGCAGTTATTTGCAAACTTGGTCAGCCAAAAGCCCCTTGATATTAAACTTTCATAGGTTCAGAGTTATCACTTAGTTGGATTCAAACCTGCCTTCTTTCTCCAAACACAATTCACTTACACCCTGTGCCACAGGGGAAGTGCTGTAAACATCTCATCACTGGGAAAGTAACCAAGTTCCATGCAAACAGATGTGATCAACAGACATCTTTTTAAGCATAGATACATTGCTAAACACATTTGATATTAACATACGTGGTTATTTTAAGTATTTACTTTAAATAATAACTCTTTCATAATGGATTATTGTGATTTACAGAGCATGGTTTCTATTTATGTAATTTATATTTCTTAAATTATGACCAAACATAACAGGATCATCATGTTTAAGCATGTGGCCAGAGCAGTTAATAGCATTATCATCTATATGAAAAGATGCTAAGACGCTTAATAAGTTACACTATGCCAGCATTTATACTCTTAGAGTCAATCTCAGTATCCCCAGCTCTATAGTAGGAACATCAGGTGAAAGCAAAACACATTCCTTTTATATAGCAACATAACAATGATGACAAAATTGTCTTTAGACTATATAAACTGTGGTTTAAAATCATTGCAGGTATGTTGTCCTCATCACATAATGAATACATCTTGTAAGTGCAATCACTTGCAAAATGATCATCCTACTTACAATTATGATAAAAGTAAAGGCCGACCCTTATGCTGGAACAATGCCATAATACATCTCAAAAAAGTATATTATCCAGGTGTGAGCAGCTACCATCACCAGTATGTAAATTCACAACCATTTTCCAACCCCTTCTGTCAAAATGCCATAAACAGGAAATGTTTAGACAGAGAAAGAGATAGAGAGAAAAAGACTGATGAAACAGATATGCATATATTTAAATGAAGTGTGTGCAGAATACCTTCTTGCAGCACATTATTGGTACATAAAATATCTGAAACCTTCATTCAGCAGTTAAATGTAATTGCTTACTGTATGAGGTTCGAGTAGGGGAAGTTCTCCATGAGCTGTAGCCAGATGTTCCCCAAATACTAATTCATGGTTTTCAAGCAAAGACTTTCAATATCTAACATCTGAATTCTCTACTGTTTTTCTTTCCTAGGTCTAAGTTTATGTTAAATAAATGTAACCACTCTGCAAAAATGTTGGTTTCAACAATGGGATCATTTTTCCCATTAAGTCTCCCTTAAAGATAAAAATTGTGGGTTCATATAGTTTCATTAATCGATACGGAGCTTCCTCATAAGGAAAACCCCCTGTAGCCCTTCCACTTACAATAACAAACCTTTGTAAGACTCAAACTATGCACCTAAACAGTGTAACCAGACATGAAATGATTCCCCAAGAAAAGACCAAAACACTCTAAAATTTGATAAAGTTGTATAATCTCTTGTTCAGGTTCAGATATGTTCCTGGCATCCTGCAATAGACATGCATCAAGTTTTAATTGCTTTAGTCAATATAATATTCATTATCTCCTAAAAGGTGAAATCAAAATATTAACATTTATTAATATATATGACATCTTTTACTCATGAGCATTTATATATATATATATATATATATATATATATATATATATATATATATATATGTATATGTATATGGATTCACTTCAAAAGCTCGAAATACTGAAATCTCGAATTTCAGTATCTCAAGCCCAAGAAGTGGAATCCACAAAACAATGAAAACTAAAAACAGCACTCGAATACCAGAAGTTTTGAATTTTTCAGTTTTACAACACACACACACACACACACACACACACACACACACACACACACACACACGCACGCACGCACACACCATCCACCACACAAACACACACAATCACTCTACTACATGAAAGTAGGGGGCAAACCCCCCTGCACCCCCCATGTGGAGGGCTGCGCCCCTCACACCCCCCTACTTGAATATTCTCACTCCGAGGCCGCACTACATACAAACACACACAAAACACCACCACACAAGCTACTTTCTCTTCGCACACACACATCACAACAACAAAACACACTGATACACACCACAGCCCCTACCCAAACCTCTTAACACACACACACACACTTACCTGAATACATAATCATAGCAAACTTTAGAAGTGGGAAATTCAAAACCTCCAGTATTCGAGGTTTTGAATTTCACACTTCTAAACTTTCGCTATTATGTGGATTCGGCTTCTTGGGCTTGAAATACTGAAATTCGAGATTTCAGCATTTCGAGCTTCTGAACGGAACCCATATATATATATATATATATATATATATATATATATATATATATATATTTTTTTTTTTTTCTTTCTTCTTCATCTTAGGATCTCCTAGCACAGATTCATTTATATTGTCAAAAAACACTATCTCAATCTCACCTTTTTCATTTCAAAAACAAGAAGGCAATGAGGCATATTTACTCTTATGTTCCAGTATGAAGCTGTACTTATCAGATGAAACATTATCCCAAGATACTGCATTACCTACTTGAAAGGGAAAAGAATAGCGCCGTCTACTAATTAATTTCAGTAGTTCCAAAGCTTCTGTATATGTATTTTTGAACACTGTCCTCAAATTCTTTACCACTAGACTTCATACGTTTTTTGTCACAATTCTTCCAAGCCTCACAAAATAATGGAGGACAATTTATTCTAAAATGACTGTGTGCTCCACATGCAAAGAACTTTTTGGTTACCTTCTATGTTTCAGTATAATTCAAATGACCTTTATATATAACAGATTTTCAATATGAATCAGGTGCCCCTTTGATTAACAGAGCAGTAGTTTCCTCTCATCCCCCAGTTTATAGCCCCAGTCTGGCTTTTCACATGATGGAACACATGATGTATCACAGCATGCAATACATGTCCTTAAACTTCCCTGTACCACTAATACCCACCATAAAGCTACCACCAACTAGAGTTTCAACAAGTAAAACAGAGATCCAAGCCAAAATCTTATAACCATAACCAGCTATGACATCATCTCCCAGTAATACAAACACCTAAGATTGCCATTCTTCAAAAACTTAACACCCACTGCATATAATCTCCTCCTAAAATCATTTCTTACCCATAACTATTTAGTAAAAATCTGCAATAGTTCTAAAACCTGCTGCTGATATAAACAACTATAATAAAGTTAATTGAGTCCTTACATAGATTCCTTATGACAAGCAGTCAAAATACAATCTAACTCAAAAAGTGTAATAGCAGCACTTGGACTACCCAGATCATGCTCAGTGTAGCCCTGTACTTCCCAAAAGCAAATAAATCCATGAATTCTGTTCCATAACCAAACATGTGCAATTTCTGTCCTCTATGACCTTTCCCAAGTCTGCAAATAAACTATCTATATACATTTTCACTCACACAGTGCTGAAGCTACCTGTTCCTACCTTCCAACACAATCATTGCATTTTCACTTATTTTCCTTATGAAGGCACATGATGCCAAACCTCTGACAACTGCTTAACCTCCACCTGCCCTCACCAAGTTATCCATGTCCAGCTTGGCAGATAACCTGTCCAAGCATTTCCACTCTCACATGACAAGGTTTAAGCATCACTGTCTAAAAACAAAGCAAGATGTGTTTCTAAGTTTATTTTTAAAAGCAATCGTTGAATAAGTCCACACTTAAACAAGTTCCCAAATGAGCCTCACAAAGCCTACAAAATAGCACTTGTACTGATTCTAAAAATGAATATCAATAAAAATCTTAAAAATGTCTGTCTCAATTCTATTGGAACAAACACTAAAACACATAACTCCCAATAATGCCGGATGGGTTTAAAAACATCAACTATTGATAGAAACCATCTATGCACAAACCCTCTAAGGCCAAATCCTAATATTTTACTTCCCAATAGCACAGCAACCTGAATCATGGTGTTACTTACAATGCATACTTGCATTTTACTTCAGATATGGAACACTGTTCGCATTCTTGGTATAACTTGTAGTTATACTGCTGCCGCATAGCCTCTAGTTGCTAGATAAAGGTTCCCATGTCTGAGAAAGGTTCACATTCCTAAGAAAAATGGTCTTGTTTTCTACACCAAGTAAAATATCTTTCTAGACACCCCCTTGCAGAAAGAAATGCTGCTGAGCATGACAAATATATCATTCCGTCAGATTCAGTTTGTATCTTGAAAAATACTTGCACCAATTTTCTAGCGTGAGCAGTCAAAGCCAGAAATGTCAAGTGCTTCCAAGAGTTAATAGCATGAAAGTAATCCAATTATTGCATCTATAAGTCATGATACAAAGCACTTTCAAAAGAATTGTCCTAAGCAAGTTCCTTAAGCATGAATAAGTGTTCTAATCTACTATGTCTTAAAAAAGTATAGCGATAAAATGAGACATTCCTAGAAATGGAAGCAGGGTCTTTAGAAAAGGAAAGGAGCCAATTACAAAGAAATAAATGGAATGCATGGGGACAATACATGTAGAATAATGTTCAAGAAGAGGAGTGATGTTTAAGGAAAGGCAGAAACTGTGAAAATTATATACTGTCGGAATGAATACAAACTGTTAAAACATATAATCAATAAAAATAACACAGGAAGTTTTACTACGATTTCTTTTCTTTTCTATTACTGTGTATGTACTTAAGTCACTTTTTTAAAAAATATTCATCTTCGATCATCATACCTCACAACCTCTTATCTCAAGAAATCTGGACAAAGTTTGAAATAATGGATGGACATAGGCCCTAAAATAGGGACAGATTTTATATATTGCTTTTATAAACTTTAAAGTTGCTAGAATAACAGGATTTGTGCTAGTGCTAGTATGCATTTTTCTGAAGGAAATGAAGCCTGCAATTCAAATCAATGTCATTATTTAGTAACTTCAGTCTTCAAATCATCACAGTGATTTGCTGAAAAAACACAAATTTTATGATGAAACCAAAAATATGAGGCAGAAATATGGACATTCTGCAAAAATCTGAACAGTTGAGAAGTATACAAATGTTTTTAAAAACTACCTGTCTGGTGGAGCAGTAGCACCCCATAATTAAAACACACTACCCTCCCACATTCCTGAAATAGAGGAGAAGAAGGTTTGGCAGTACCAAAACTAACTGTAGTTCAAGACAATTTTGAAGTTGTAGTGTCTGCCATTGCAGCTAATTCTGAGGTATTTTGTTGACAAACACTGTTAAAAACATTGTTCTGTTTAAAAATAGATCCCTGTATTAACTATACATGACCAGAAGGGTTACTGATAGTACTGTCAGCTTCTAATACTGTATACGATTCAAATAATCAAGCACATCATCCCACAAGAAGTTAGAAATTGTGGCTTGTAAATCAAGAAAACAGGTCAGCCATTTCAAAGTTTGTTAATAGGCCACGTTCACTCAAAACAAGGTCCTTATCTTCCAGCTACCGTATCTTCAGAAAGAATGGAGAATTCTGCTGTCTGTTAGTGACAAGAAGGCACTCTCCACCACCCCCATCTCAGAGTAGGGGTATTTCCCTGAGACCAGACAAACATTTCCCCTCATCATTATGAATACAACCTTGGGTGTCCCCTTTCAAAAATAGGCAAGAAGCCCAGTGGGAGTAACATAGTCATCAAAACATAAATCAAATAAATAATTTATTTAAAGCAGCAGTTTACTATGTTAAGACTGATTTGTGAAAAAAAAATAAATAAAATGATTTCTAAGATGTTGGTAGTGTAGCACTGTTTAAAGAAATGTTTTGGTAAAGATGTAGAAGGAAGTGTGGTGGACCATGTGTGCTGTAGAACAGCAAACAGAAATCTCAATCAAGGTTAAAAAAGCAAGTTAAATAATGAGGAAGGACAACTTACCTAGTGATTGTTCCATAATGTACAAAGACTGACTGTAGCTATGATATATGTAAGCTTGATAAAGATATATTCTTGAATACCTCTTAACTATCCAGTTTTTTGCAGCATGTCCAGATTTTTGCCTCAATTATTTTAAATGTTTCTCATAAAATTGTGATTTTTCTGGCAACTCACTTGCAAATCATTGATGACTGTAGTCAGAAAATAATGGCAGACAGTTGAGTTTCAGACTTCATATCCTTCAGAAAAATTACTGCTAATGCAAAATCTGTCAGTCTATCAACTTTCTAAGTTTGTAAGAGCAATATTTAAAATGTTTCCCCTACTTTTGGGCGTTTGCGCCTCATTATTTGTGGCTTTGTCCAGATTTCTTGCTTTAAGGGGTTGAGAGGTATGTATACTTGTTATTATGACTTTGAAAAGACAAGTCATCAGCTGTATTTTTTCTTTATATGGACATAGAAGTTTAAAGTTACAGAAGTCAGTGTCATTTTTACTTAAAGAAATTGAATAATAACTTGGGAAACATGAAAGCTCTCACCATTATTTTTATTTTGCAGTGATATGTCGAATGGCTTGTTTAGTTGAAACACAGATACGTAGCCTCTAAAATAAACTTCCATTAGAACTTCTGAAAGGCTGAATAGTTTAAGAGTGCAGAAGATAGATTTATTACTTGAAAATAGGAAAGATGCAATTACAATTTCTTAGTAATCACATACGTGTGTAAGTTTCTAATAAATAAAACACCTAGTTATGAAATATCATACACAGTTACACTTATAATCAGAGTATACCAAGGAATACTGATTCATCTATGTTTCCAATGGTTGTACCCCCGCAAATCCTTACATGAGGGCGGTACTCTCATACAACTACTAATCAAATATAGTAACTCTTAGGTTGCTCAACTTTGAATTAAGTAATTACTTACTTTGTTAGAAAAGTTAACTCTGCAGTTGTGCATCCTCTATGTTATTAGGTTAAATTGGAAGGGGTGTGATGTACTCCATGTGTAAAATATGCAGTATTAATTATATTTTAAGCCATAAGATTATTACTTTCATATTTACCATAGCTATCCTGTATGTATTGCATTCTTCCTTCTGTTTTCTTGCACTCAGGAGATCTGTTACTTGAAAACATGTAGCTCTGATTTCAACTTTATTATAGTTCTCTAGCAGCTGCATGCATATATTTTGGGTAACACAAATAATGATGTTAGGAGGGGCTGCCCAAAGTTTTTAATGTAGTACTTATGAATATGAATAATAAAGGCTAAGTGGATGGCACCGATTCTTTTTACCTTTTAAAAACGATGATGGTGAGAGCTGGTGGAGTTTACCATTAACAGATTTCACATACAAGTAACCATGTAAAGTGCAGGACGATGATAAAAGATATCAGCTGTAAAATAGTTATATCCAGAGGTTCTTATGAAACTGTTAAGATTTGTAGGATATCTAGAAAATAATATTAAGAATAGGTATAGTTTTCATTTGAAGTAGGTGAAGTTTGGGGGATTTGGCAGAATTAAAGCATGGGTGTATGCATGGGATATTAATGAACCTTTCGCTTCGGTAACAATAAGATGCATTTTACATGTGGGAGAGGTTATGATATCTGAAACTGCTGATTTGGTTTCTGAATGGCTTCTCTACATGTGAGCAAACTGATATGGTTGTAACTGTCAGAATGCAACTTGTTAAATTTACTTTTCTAAGAAAGTTATCATTGTAGGCACTGCAAAAAAGCTCAATTGTGTGTGACTGACAAGGTTTACTGGGGAGATTCTCTTCCCTAATGTTGCATGAACACTTATGGATGTGGCAGGCTGCAAGGTGGTTTTCCCCATCACAAAGTACTTATTTTGAGTTCTGATACTGCAGATGAATTGAGTTCTTAGTCAGTTCTGATTGAGCAATCTTATTTCAGGTTATTGTGCATTGAACATAAATCGGACAGATTTCTGCATGAGGCACTTAGGGATACTTGTATAAGGAATATGGTAATAAATGGAATACATTTGAAATAAGATTTAGGCAATGCAAAATACAATATCGACAACATCCCAGGTGTCTGGTGACACTTTACTTGCTCATAGGAGATTTAGTGGTCTGAAGTATAATGTGGAAAGAAATTACTATGCCAAAGGAAGATGTTAAGATTATATTTTATACATATCATTTTATACTATTAAGCAAAAAAAGAAAGAAAGGAAGTCTTGGCATGAGCCATCTGAAAGAACACTGCAATAACGTGGTTCTCCTTTGGGAGACAAACAAAAAGAAGTGAAAAACAGAGCAGTAAATATTAAAAGATGCAATGGGGGATTCAGGAAGGTTACAGTGAGCAGTAAGCCCATTTTACTGCTTGTAGTAACCATTTCTGAGTCAGAGACAGACATACCCCAGTGCTGAGCACAAAAGGGTCCAGCACCACTGTGAGCTTTCTCTGTCATTTGCTGCAAATACTAATCAGGAATTCTGGGAGAGAGGACTATGCTAATAAGACATTGTGCTGTCCCCCAGAATTGTCTCTGGTGAGACATTTGCACAGATGTATAGTTATCACCGGGCTGTATAAGTTAGTGAAAAAACTCAGGGATATTTTTGTATGAAGCAGTCCACTATCCATCAGTTTACACTTCAATACTTAGAGATATACCAACATTTGCTTTGGGAGATGCTGTCCAAAGGGAACCTTTTCACATTCTCCAGTACTTAACTGAACCCCATGAAAAATATCAACCTCCTCTGGCATTTACTCTGCAGCTCCACAAACGATCTCCCACATGCATTGTAGATTCAGTAACAGCCACTTTACAGTTGACAGGCTTACACAATGATGTTAACTAGAAATAGTCTGGCAGTTATGAAAGCAGGAGCCCTTTAAATTAATGTTCCTTTGAAGCACTGTGAGTTAACAGCAAAGCTACTGCCGAGAGTACTCTGTATACATGAATGCAACCTGTTGGGCAAATTAATGTGTTATATGCATATACATGTAAGTCACCACAAGGTTTTCTTTGCTTTGCTGAAAAAAAAGTATCAGGGAACATAGTTAAATATTGGCTTGCAAAATTGATAACCTCAGGCTGTGTTACAAAATATACAAAACTGTCTTTTGTTTTGAGCAATGCAAGTGCACAATCTACAACTTTAAACAAAATGGAAAGAATCCCTCAGAAACCAAAGTAAGCTATAAAGGTCTAAACATACACATCTGTCACCACTCTGAGGGCAGTATCAACACATCTGTCACTACTCTGAGGGCAGTATGAACACATCTGTCACCACTCTGAGGGCAGTATCAAGTAAGGCACACTATCATGGTAGAAAACTCTCTAAACCCATTGCAGTGGAGTAGGAGAGTGACCTGGATAATGTTACAGTAACTGAGGCATGGAACACTGAGAATCCTTGATGAACTGTTAATACATCTGTGTGCTCTTTATAGAGGAGACAAATGGTAGTGGTAACATGAAGATTAGCAATACTCTACGTTTAAGAACAACCAGAAGAGCTGATAAGTACTTCAGGTCACCCTAGAGAAAGAAGCAATCCATTCCTGCTGGAGCAACAGCCATAGGTGTACCCTCAAACATGAAGAATAAGATAGTTAAGAAAATCAGAGAGCGCGTACCTACAGGGTAGACCACTGAGATGCAATCTGGATGGGTGACATGTTTGGAATCACATTAGGAGTTAAAGTAATTATAATGTTAAAGGCATCATCATCACCATCATCATCATCATCATCACCATCATCATCACCATCATCATCATCATCATCACCATCATCACCACCATCATCATCATCATCATCATCATCATCATCACCATCATCATCACCATCATCATCACCATCATCATCATCATCATCATCAGCCCCCATTATTGTTCCCATTTTCTACACGGGGTTGGGGTGTTGTGTCAAATACTATCATCTCTTTCTGTTCAATGCCACTCTTCTACCTTCTTCGACACTCATGCCTGACTATTGCAGGCGGGAGCGGCCTTAGGTCAACTGGTGCCCTAGGCAAAAGGGCTCCATGGCACCCCCCACCACACCACCTGGTGCCCCCATCCTGGTCTACTTACACCAAATAAACACTGGAAAAGTGCCCCTACTAGAGCAGCGCCGTAGGCGGTCGCCTAGTTGGCCTATGCCTAAGGCCAGCTATGATTGCAGGTCTTCTCTCACACAGTCTATCCACCTCTTTGCTGGATGCCCTCATTTCCTCTTACCTTCACCCTGCCTGTCCCAAATCTTCTTCACCAGATTGTCTTCTGCTTTTTCATATGTGTCCGAACCACTGAAATCTGTTCTCTTTGACTTTTTCTGCAATTGCAGTTACTTTGGCTTCTGCTTTTACAACCTCATTTCTTCAACTGTCCCATAGTGTGTATCCTATCACGTATCCCAGGCACTTCATCTCCATCATCTATAGCTTCCTCAAGTGCTCTACCTTTGCCTCTCAGGTTTTTGTACCCTTGAGTAGTACTGGTCACACCACTGTTTTGTATACCTTACTTTTCAGATTCTCTGGAATTGTTCTGTCATACAGTACTCCTAACACTCTGTGGCAGTTGGCTGCAGCCTCTCTGATTCTGGCTTTGAATTCCTCATTCAGACTTTCCTTCCCTCAACCACTTCTCGCAGATATTTGAAGCTGTTAACCTGATCCACTGTTTTCCCTTCTATCTCATTTCTCAGCTTCTTTGGATTTCCCCGATTTGATGACATTATAACTATATTATCTCTACTCAGTTTCATCCCGTCCCTTCACTTTTGCATTCCTTTCTCATATCCTTTGCTGAAGTTCTTGCTCAGAGTTTGCATATAATGTCACATCATCTGCATACAGCAGCTTTGTTGATCTGACCCTCTTACCTGTTTGCTAATGTAGTCCATCACCAGTATAAACAGCAGTGTGCTCAGAGATGAACCCTTGTGCACACCCGCTCTCACTAGGAACCCCTCTGTGAGACCAAACACTGTTCACACTTGAGTCATTGGTTTCTTGTACATAGTCTGCACTAATTCTACCAATTCTTCTGTGAGTTCATATCACTGTAGGACTCTCCAAATCAGCTTTTTTGAAACTTTGTCATATGTTTTCTCCAAGTGTAGGAATGCCTAATTGGACTTCTTTCTCACCTCTAGCTTCTTCTCAGATATGTATCTCATTGCAAATGTCAGAACAGTTGTGCTACACCCTGATCTGAATATGTACTGTCAGCACTAAAGACTTCTGCATGTGCGGCAAGTGCAAAGGCCAAAAATACTCACTTTACCAAACACAAAAAACAGCCAGCTCTCTTAAGAGAGATTAATCATACTCTTTAATCCATAGGCATATTAGACATATTAGTGTAAAAATACACTAGAATGAAAGGTTTTTCATTTTAGTGTATGTTTACACTAATATGTCTAATATTTCTTTTGATTAAAGACTATGATGAACCTCTTATAGGAGTGCTGGCCATTTTTTGTGTTTGGTAAACTGAATATGTACTGATCATCTCCCATCTTATTTGTCAATCGCCCTTCTCCAGAACTTTCATGCAAGGAGTTTGATACCTCAGTACTGTCCACAGTTGTGAATATCCCCTTTGTTCTTGTACACTGGTACTAGTATGCTTATTCTCCAGTCATCTGGGATACACCTTTCCCTCCATACTGCTAAGTACCCTCAGAAGCCATTTCTCTCCTATCTCACCCAACATCTTTATCATATCTGCTGTGACCTCATCTGTGCCTGCTGCTTTCCCCTGACATCATTTTTTCTTACTGCTGTTCTTACTTCTTCTATGGTGGGCTCCTCATCTTCTCTCATTATAGGCTGTGTCTGGGGCAGTACAGCTTCTGTACATTTTTTTTTTCATTCAGAAGCTGCTGAAAGTACTCATTCTATCTACTTTTGACGTCCTGTGGAGTGGTCAGCAGGTTTTTGCTGGCATCCCTTATGAAAGACATCTGATTGCTATCTTCTTTTTCTTTCTGTCTTTGTCTTGCAACCTTATAGAGTTTCTTTATGCCATCTACTGAATCACTTTCCAGTAGCTGTTAGAGTGCCTCCTTGCTATTGCATCTCTCTTTATTAGCCTGTTTGTTAGCTAACCAGTAATTCTTCATAGCCTGGGCCATCTTTTCTATCTCCCACTTTTTGCTGCACTCCTTCTTTCTTTTAATATATCTTCTGCTGCCCTCACATGTGCTGTTTTGAAGTGCTGCTGTTCTTCTTCAGCTTCACCTGTTTCCTCTTTTTTCTTGAGGTGCTAGAACCATGAGTCATTCATTGAACTATTGTGCTTTCTCTCCAGTCAACTTCCAGGTCTTCAGCCTGGCCTCTGTTGACCTTAGAGCCTTCTCTGTCCACTGCTTGCAGCTGATTGTGGCAACCAGAGGTTTATGATGTGGTCCAACTGTTTCACCAGCGATGACTTTGCAGTTCCTGATTCTACACCAGTGCCCTTTCCTTATTAGGAGGAAGTCTACCTGAGTTGCATATTGGCCACTGTTGTATGTGATCTTGTGAATGTCTGTCTTGCTGAACCATGTGTTGTTCACCATCAAGCCATTTGCAAGACAGAAGTATAGAATGGCTTCTCCTTCTTTATTCCTATTGCCCCACATGGTAGTCATCATATCCTGTTCTGTCTGTCCCAATTTATGCATTCTGGTCACCCATTATCAACACTAATTCATGTTGTTCTGCTTTATCTAGTAGGTCCTGCAACTGCTGACTGATGCACTCTTGTCCTTACTATCACAACCCTGTTGTGGGACATAGAGCAATATTCATAATCTCAGACTATCATTGCAGTGGAATCTGAATGTCATGATTCTGTCACTAATTCTGATGGTATCTCTCACAGCCATCTGAAGTCTTTGACTCACCACAATTCCCACACCATTTCAAGTCTGTCCTCCTCCTGAGTAGAAAACTCTGGATCCCAAGCCAAGTGGCTTTGCTGCACTGCCCTTCCACCTTGTCTCCTGGATAAATAGGATGCCCAACTTCCCCCATGCCATCATATCATCCACTTTCAAGCTGCATCTTGTCAGTGAACCTATGTTGAGTGTAGCAATTCTTAGGTCATGTTTTTGCAGGTTGATTGGTTTTACGTCCAGCTTTCCCTCAGCAGAGCAATCCCAGGTAACCCAACCTGGGCAACTGGACACCAGCTGACCAGTAGCTTAGTGATCCAAGCCTCTGAGTTTTATGGCTGTCACACAATGGCTGATAGGGGCACATACACCTATACCATCTATAGTAATGATCCATGGTCTATCACCATGAAAAACCCATGCCTATTGACGACAATAGTCAACACGACTGAATCAACTAGAGCCATTATTTACACAGTTGAGTGACTAGCCCTGCCATGTTATAGGCAATCATGGATTAAAGGAAGTAGTAAGACAGTATATCTGAATTGCAAGTGAATGGACTTTGGAAAAACACTGATATTCATGTCATATGATGGGCAATAAATTTTACTTCATACTCAGTCACACAATTTTACACAGTATAAGACAGTGTATAGGTAGTCACTGCAAACTTGAAGGGGAAGTGAAACATGTAAGTATAATGGGGTTGAATGCTACCTACTGACATTCAAACAATGCACTGATACCCAAAGTTAATCATTAAAGCAAAAGAAAACATAATGCTTACTGAAAGAGGTAATTAAAATTTGAGAGCATGGAATGGCATTTAGAAAAATACAAGCAGAAACAGAAAAAGACCAAGAACTATGTCAGCAGAAGCAGGGCAGAGTTAAAACAGTCATAACAGCAAATGACGAGCCTGGGAAAAAAGGCAGGAAGCCATAAGATGTGTGGTTAAATCGTGTGTCCATATGTTAGGAAATACAGAGCAGTCATAAAAGGTATGCTGAAGTTTTAAAAGGGAATGAAAAATGAACAGAGGTTAATAGATAGGTAAAAGTCTGAAATACTGAATGGTTACTTTTGCCTAGTCTTGACAAAGTCAGGTGGAAGGGTAGTATCAACCGGAAGGTGGGATCTACTTGGAAGAGCTACATTTCAGTTCAAGGGTCATGAAGATATGACCAAGAAAATGGCACAGGGTTGAATTCATTCCTGATTCTAAGGAAAGAACATGATGATCTAGTAAAGCCTCTTACAATAATCATTTAGATCTACTGACTTCTTTAAATAATTCCCAAGGATCAGCTGGGTGACATCCCTAAACAACTAATATTGCTTGTTTGTATTACTAGCAATGACTGCAAACTCATGTTATTTACAAGCTATTGAATGCTCCGAGATTTCAGAATGGGCAATGCAACTAACAGTGATACCTGACCTCTTCCTAGAGCAGACTTCATAGTAAGTGACATCCTGGGTGTCAGAGGGCTAGAGAGACAAACTGAGACATTCTATATATAACTACAAACACGATAACTACAAGGATAAGTAAGAACTCAAGTTCTAAGTATCAAGACAACATAATCAGTTGTATAATATACACAGTCAAGGAGAACCTGACTAATAATCAGATGTTAGTCTCAGGATACATACTTGACATATGGTAAGACTGTAGTGGTACGAGGAGTGGTGAGTCTGACACACATCTCACAACCTCTTTACAGCAAGCAATGGGGACAAAGACCCAAAATATGGGACAGAGTTAAATATTGCTCTTATACACACTGAACATCATTAGAATCATACAATTTGTTTTAGCGTGCATTTTCTGAAGGATATGAAGTGTGACAATCAAATGTATTTAATTATTTAGCAAACTCAGCCCTCAGTGATTTGCCTAAAAAACACAAATTGTATGAGGAACAGATCAAAAATATAAGACACTAATCTGGGCATTCTGCAAAAATCTGGACAGTTGAGAGGCAAGGTTTGACACATCAGACACAAATGGTTTTAGACCCATCAGCTTGACAAGTATTCAATGTAAAAACATGACAAGAATTATAATAAAGCTTATCCAAAATGACACAGGGGACCTGTTTCTGCTAGACATGGAATATTGTTGGCTTACTAAGGTATGATCTTGTCTTTTACATCTTGTTACATTATCTGATGAGGTAACAGCATAAATTAATAAAGAAAGCACGGTGCACACCACTCATCTTAACCTTAAGACATTTAATGCTATAGAATAATTTGTAAATTTATACATAATTTAATTTGTAAGTGTAGTTAAGCAGCAGAACACAGCAAGCAGATTGGGAGGTTAACTGTCTGTCCTAGTGATTGTTGCTAGTAGGGTCCCATAGAAGATCTGCATGTCAAATGTAGATCTCCCAAAAGGATAGTACTCACATGAAATAGTGTGAGGGATCAACTCCTGGAATGCTTTGACAGTTTCAGCCATACTATGAGATTACCAATGTGAGAGCTGTGTTTCACTTTTATTGACATTTTTTTAATGTTCTGTTAGATGTTGCAGGGTGGTGGAGTCAGTAATTAGAAAAGATGCTGTTGTTCTTAAAAATGGTATAAACAATTCACACCCAGTGACATAGTAATGATCTTAGCATTAATACAAATAAGTATAGCACAATGGGACTTGACAAAATCAACATAAACTACTGCTATATAATAAATGGACAGATCATGAAAATATACCATGATTGAAGCTGTAGAGACAATAGTAAAAAAATAGTTTAACTTGTACCAGTAAAATTATCCACTATAAACACACAAACACATACTTTGTCAAGTCCCATTGTGCTATACTTCCATAACAGCAAATGACGAGCCTTATATTAGGCGACTTCAACTACCCAAACATAGACTGGGAGCATTACTCTAGCTCCAACACCCTAGCCCAAAGGTTCCTAGAATTTATAAACTCAAATGCTATGGAACAACTTGTTACCACTCCCACAAGAGGGGAAAACATACTGGACCTGATCATCACCAACATGGGGACTCTATGCTGCAGACCAGAAGTGTATCCCTCACTGGTAAGATCAGACCATAAACTAATCTCACTGGATAGTCACATCCCGACTCCACCCCCTGCCCTGAAAACCACAGTGAAAAACTTCTCTAAAGCAAATTTCGCACTCCTCAAAACCGAGGTGGAATCCTTCAAAGCCCCCGGGCCTGTGGAAAATACGGCCCAGACCACAGAATCCTTTATAAACGCATTCTATGAACACCTTCAGGAATGCATGGATCATGCAATCCCAAATAAAACCAAGACCCAATCCTCCAAAGGCAGACGTCCTGTCTGGTGGACCCCAGCCATAAACAAACTATACAATAGAAGGAGGAAGCTACAACATGATAGAGCAAAATCCCAAAAAGGGAAGGCATCTCTGATCAGTATTAGGAAAAAACTACGGGCACTCATAAAATCGTCTAAGGCCAGCTTCGAGAGAAAAATTGCCAGGACACTAAGGATAATCACAAGGCTTTCTTTAGTTATGTTAGGAACCTGGGTTGGAATTCCCAGATATTCTCAGAATTAGTCCAAAATGACAAAAAATATACCGAACCCACAGACATTGCCAACATCCTAGTTGACAGGTTCAGCGCAAACTTCTCCACCCCCTCCCCACCAAAAGGGCAAATATTTATCCCAGCAGAGTGCTGCCCCCCTGACATCTCAGATGCTCAGGTAAGAGCTGCCCTCTCCAAAGCAAAAAACACAGCATCAATGGGACCAGATGGTGTCCTGGGCTGCGTCCTACATGAACTCCAAGAAGAGCTAAACCCAAACGTAAAACTACTGTTCAATCTTAGCCTTACTACAGGATATGTACCCAAAGAGTGGCGTACAGCAACAGTGGTCCCGCTCCACAAAGGTGGTGCCTCAACGGATCCTGGAAACTATTGCCCCATAAGCCTGACTAGCTTAGTCTGCAAAGCTATGGAAAGGATCATCGTGGACTTCATAAATAAAGATATTGGGGACCTACAGACACTGGATCCTACCCAGTTCGGCTTTGTTAAGGGCAGATCCTACCTCTTAAACCTGGTCAATTTCTTTGAAACAGTCACCAAGGCCATTGACGAGGGGAAGGTGGTCCACACAGCCTACCTGGACCTCGCAAAAGCCTTCGATACAATACCCCACTCGGGCATTATAAGCTCACCAGCTTAAATATAAACCCCTATGTCACTAGATGGGTTGCAAACTGGCTCAAGGACAGAACCCACATGGTTAGAATTGCTGGAGCCATGTCAGACTCCAAACCAGTTACAAGTGGCGTCCCACAAGGCTCAGTCCTGGGACCTCTCTTGTTCGGTATATATTTCTCGGAGGTACAGGCCAACACGGAAGGATTGTGGCTGACTAAGTTCGCAGATGACTGCAAACTGGGTGCCATAATCGACTCTCCAGCCGACACAAGCATCCTTCAAAAGGGCCTCATAGAAACAGACAACTGGTGCCAGAGCCATGGCCTCAAGCTAAACGCCAAAAAGTGTATAGTCATCCCCTTTAGCAAAAACAAAGTGCCCACAAATTACCACATAGGTGGTAATCCATTAAGTACAGAAGAAGTAATTAGGGACCTAGGGACCCAAGTTGATAGCAATCTCTCATTTGACAACCACGTGGCCAAAGTGGTTAGAAAAACATTTTATATAGCCCACCTAATCATGAAGGGATTCACATCTAGATCAGGGGAGGTCATCATGCCTATTTACTCATCCCTCATCAGGCCCATAATTAAGTACAATGCCCCTTTCAGGATGTACCTTACCATACACCTGCAGCAACTGGAAAGACCCCAAAAGTACCTCACCAAGAGGATCATAGGGCTCAAACAAATGCCATATGCTGCCCGGTTAAAGAAACTCCAGCTCTACTCAGTGACATACCGCCTGCTCAGAGGTGATCTGTGCCTGATGTATAAAGCCATGTCCAACCCGGAATTAATGGACATGCTGCACCTCAGAAAATCCAAATCCCATCGAGCGACGCGCTCGAGAGACTTGAACCTCAGCAATGAAATAAATAGGACATGCTGGAGGGACAGATTCATAACCCAGAGGCTCCCTTCACTCTGGAATAAAATCCCAGTCCAGGTTAGGCAGAGTCCCTCATTGACTCTCTTCAAGAGGAATCTTGATGAGTGGATGGGAGATCATAGGTTTACCCTGGGTATCACTTCTGTGTCACTGCTAGACAGAGGCACAGTATACTAACCTCGAAAAAGGGCATAGCAAAATTAATTTAAAATGGATGGCGAAAGCCAAACACACTCTGGCTAGGCTTATAAATGTCCTAGGGCAGATAGCCTAGTATGAACCTATGAACCTATGAACCTATATCTTCTCAACTCAGCTGAGCTCACATCAAATTAATTCAATTACAACCGCTTTGAAATGGCTGCCTAATTACACACAAGCTGATAATGAATGTAACTTTAAAATGTTTTGAGTAAAAGTGACAAAAATTAAAGCAAGTTTTTGTTGGGCGAAACCCCTGTGCCCTAATGGGATGTAACTTTGCCCTTACACCCCCCTCACCTCACTAATCTTATTCCAAGTTCACTGTACATCAAATAAAGACTGACCACTGAGAAGAATTTAGTACCTGTCTCATTCTTTGTATGAGGTGCAATTACCTTGGAGCAAACCTGTATCACAATCATGTGAGTATTATGATCTCACTCTAATATGAGGCAAGCAGTGAAACACAAGTATCTGTCATCTCAGCCTGGTATGCTTGGGTAACTGTGATTCAGGTTGGAAATCTAAAGCTGTGGCTTTAAACCCACATAAAACCATATTCTGTAGTCCATCTAATTTGTCTCCAACTTTGTATATCACTGGCCTGACCCATAACTGAATAATGCTGCATTTTGCAGTTTTCAAACAACCAAGCCATACAAAACAACTTGAAAAGGTTTAATGATTACTTTCATGAAAAATCATAAATTTGGATAGCTTGAACTGTTCAGAAATGTCAAAGTATCTCTTGTTATATCTGGTTTCTTAAAGGTTACTTAGAACATTTCCTGCTTAGTCTACAAGGCGATGTCTGACCAGTCTACTTGAAATTTAAATTTTATACTTGGAATGCAACGTTGTGGAAGCTAACACTTTAGATCACAGAACCCTATTCTAAAAATAAAGAACATTAAACCAATAAATGAAATGGATAAATTACACAGCACCTTCCAAGATAATCTATCTATCTATCTATCTATCTATCTATCTATCTATCTATCTATCTATCTATCTATCAATCTATCTGTCAATCTGTCTCTCTATATATCTGTTTAACTATACACACACACACACACACACACACACACACACACACACACACACACACACACACACACACACACAAACACACACATATTAGAAAATATCAACATTGGACTATGGCAATTAAGCTTCATATAGACCAGTAGGTTCTACTGTAAGTGTACAATTAAAGAGATTTTGCATGTTGCCCATATATTTAATTATGCAAGTAGTCATAATTTCCAGAATTCATTTAAACTCAGAGTTTAAGTTTTTAAACTCACGTGCCACATGCACATGAGTTTTATGCCTCATAAGAAAGTTCACAACCTGTTCAGCAAAATAATGCTGATAATATGTCTAGCTTAAACAGCTACTGACATACCACAAGCTGATTAGCAAATTTTAGAAACATGCCTGTCAAGTGTATGTCTTTATGAGGAACATTCCTCATTTTGAATCTTAAAAAGGCTACATTCCCCATATTTCCATGCTGAAAAGGTCCGTTTTACATTCATTTTTAAGGACTTTTTTTAATGATATCCATGGTAAATAATACTGCCTTGTGTTGATTCATCAAAAGATCTATCTATATGTATAATTTAACACATTTCAACTACCCTGTGAAATTCCAAGTTTAAGTTATTAGTAAGCAGTTAGTAAGGTATTCATACTTTTATTCCATATAATTAGTAGTAGTGTTCCATATTTTGGAGCTGGGAGGTTGAGAGCTGTCGTTACAAACATTAATGTTTAACATGTTTATTTATTTATTTTATTTATTACATTTGTTGACCAGGTATGTCCGACTGGGCCAGAGACCCATTTTCAGTGGACACCCGGGGAGAAAAGCTCCACAGTAATATATATAACAAACAAAAATGTAGTAACAGCAAACATTAGTACAATATAATTATTTACAGCATCAAGAGAGTACAATGCAATATCCTATACATATTAAAGACCCAGGGAGAAGAACTCCACAGTAGTACAACACCATCAAGTAGCAGTAAATATAATACAATCAGTAGAACTGAACAATCAATGTTGCAGCAATAGCCAGTGGCAGAAGATACAATACAATCTGCAGGACTGTACAACTACAGTACAGGTAAGCAAAACATTAGATAGTATGTAAGATAAAGTTAAAAGGCAAGGTGAGAGAGGTAAAATAGGAGTTTAGTATGATAAAAATTCATATTAAGATTTAGAGTATAAAATGCCACTGTTTTAAAGATGAATTTGTATTAAACAGACTTGCAGTCATACTGGTCTGCACCTCTTACTGAAGATTTATTCTTGCTACAAGTTTGAACTTAATGCTGCCAAAAGCCTCAGGATGCAAGCATTATTTTTCCTATTTAAGAATTTGGAATGTGGTCATCCAGAGTCCTTACAGAGTCACTCACTTAACATATCATGGGAAGAAGAAGTGGAACCCAAAATGGCAAACGGTAGATAGATATGATTCTGTTTTATGAAGGCAGGACAGAGCTGACAAGTTATAGGCTAAGTAGCTTGACATCCATAAGTAAATTATAGAATAAATTATAAGCGGAAGAATTGTACAGCACCTGGTTAGCAGAGATAGCAAGTCCCTGAGCAGTACAGATTCAAAACAAGGAAACTGTGCTTCATAGACTTGTCTGACTGGTTAATAAAAGCATTAAGTGTCACAGATATGGATTTTGGTGATATGAACTTTAGTAAAGCATACGATGAATTGACACACAAAAGATTAATAGAAAATCTACACATACTCCAGCAGGGTGGCAAAGAGACAACCAGTATAATTAGTATAATTTGCAACAATTCACAGAGAGAGTTATTGTCTTGTATGTGCAGTGGTAAAAAAGAAAGTTATTACTAAGGCCAAGTCTGATGATCATCTTTCACTTTGTTAATGAATAAAATGTAGGAACAGTTGTCACATTAAGAAGCTAAGTATTGATAATAGCAGATGCACCCAGAAACACTGACATATTATATTTCAGCCGACTTGCATTTGACATATCATTACTACAAGGGTGCAAGAAAAGCTACAATGAGAGTCCCTGGATGCACTGGGGAAAATTTCAAATTAAAAGGATTAAACTACAGTAGCATAATGAAGTGATAGTGGACAGATGTAATGCACCCTTAGAGAACAAGACCAGTAACAGAACTGGAACTAGTGCCTAATGGCAGCCTCTTCATATGGGAGAGCTAGAGGTAAAAGATAAGAGTACATGGAAGAATTTCTTTGTTATTGTTCTGAGCTGTTTCCTTATCTTCCTTTTTACTGTAAATAAGGAGTGGAATTAGTAGGTATACAGCTATCTGGCCTCACAGTAAGACGCTGTCCGGTTCGATTTTCAGCTAGAGCGTCTTCTGCGTGGAGACATGCGTGAATGGGCGTACCTTCATTGAAGGTTGTGCACCAGGGCTGGTAACTCGGCACATAAAATCAACTACCAATCATTAGAGGACCGGAGTTCCGCTGTGGCAGCCCCTAACCGGGAAAAGCCGAAAGACACAACAACAGCTATCTGGAACTGTTACCAGGAGATCCAACCAGACTCTTCACTTTATTGCTAGTCCAGTGTGACTGCATTTTTTAAAGGATTAGAAAATACTTTTTTATTATTAAAAATACTCCCAGTTGCATGCAAAGCCTAATATGCATGCTGTTTTTTTTTATGATACCATTCAGAAAGTAGGATTTTGGTCAAGACATTAAGTTGCAGAAAATTGTTAGACGTTTGCAATAATGCAGTGCTTATATGACCAAATGCAGCATGTGATAAGTGAATAATGGCAGTTTTACATGGTAAATATATTACTATTATATGTTCTGTTTTCATTCAGGAGTTTTAGTGATATTAAAATATTGATTTTAAATTGGAAACATTACATTACTCCCTGTAGACTTAAACTCCCTTCCAAATGTTAAATATTCTGTCTGCTTTTTTTCATCTTCGGTTTGGTTAGAGCAGATATCAATTATCTTTGACTTTATATAGGTAAAGGCTCAAGTCTCAAGAAAGGGATGATGGGTAATAACGTAAAATTACCCAATGACAGTGCCACTGAGGAGAATTAATGATGCTGAATCTCGGGGGTAAAAATCTTGAGGTAAAATCAATAGGCTTCCTTACAAGCATGTTACTAACCCCCTATTATTAACAGTTTATGGTGATCCATAATTTAAGAAAGAAAAGTAAGTGCTTCACTATTTTAAAATTCCATGCATTGTTGATGTCTATTTGCTATGGAAGTATGGAAAGTATCATGCTAGCTGAGGTGCTCCTTGATCATTAATGGGAAACATTTTATCTTATACCCACAAATTAGGTTTTCTTGGGGAGTGGGACATATGGCAACCAGTTCTCACATGTCTTAGAGTTTACATATTTTGCTGTTGTAGTATGCACATTTTTCAATTGATTTTGTATTTAACATTTTATTGTGGTGCTTCATGTCATTTTCTGTTCTATTGTTCCTTTGTAAAAAAATGTTATCTTTAGTCAGAAGTTTCTGTTTTTAGGCATGCTTCATGCAACACATAACATGTCTTTCTGACATTCAGAGTGTAGTGCAATTGTGTTAAACATGTGAATCTATGCTAATGCATCATTTGTCAGACCCCCCCCACATTGATTATCATATACTAATGTCTTTAGTAGTCTGTAATTCAGTATTTCATGATGTCAGTGTACGCACAGCTTATTTATGTTCTGAGATAAGTATATATTGCCAGATTTGAATATCTCAACTACTTAAAAAGTATTATTTGAAACACAGACAATGTCAACATAGTTTTAGTGACAAGTGCAGCTTATTTCCCATATCATTCGAATTAGTGGGGTGGTTATTTTAAGAATTATGAACACAATTGTGCTTCATTATATTGCGTGGCCAAGATCCCAGCACAAAAAAAAATCCATTGTCATGTTGACTGTTAAAAAAACAGATGCTACTACTCTGATATCCATCAATCACATGATGTCTGATTCCTTAATAGGAGATAACATTTACTAGTCTGCCTGTGTTTAAATATGATTACAAAAGTGCCACATTCTGTTTAAGACTCATCAGCAGGAGAGTCTGGAATGACTTTTATTAGATTACTTACAGTTTGTTCACAATATTTGGGCATTACAGTTGCAACTGACCAGTCCTTCAGCCTACATACTTCCAGAATTTTCATGCCTGACAGAACTGCTAGAAGTGAAGAGGCTGTGGTTGCCACATTACAGATGGGGTAACAGATATAAGTGTTAAGGTCACCCTGTAGTCTGCAGCACAGACACTAAGAAAGTGAAATTGTGGTGTTGACAGTCTGTCAGTCAACACAGAGGGTTAAGGCTCTCAGCTGTTAATGAGCTTCTTCCTTTAGTCCAAGCTACTGGGTTTGATTCCTTCCACCTCCAGTTGCCTATTGTGTAAGTAAAAAGACACTCACTTAAGCAGATAATGCCCCTACGTTGCCCCTACAAAGGTTTGTTTGTGTACAGTGGGCTTACCCAGTTATCAAATGAATAAATTAATAAAGATAACATGAATCATGTAAAAACACAACTGGGGGATGAGGAAATGCATGACTGTCAGGCAAACTGAAATAACAGTATGAATCAACTGCACAGAAATGAAACACATGAATTGTCATAGATTACACCTCATAACTAACGGTAATGAAATATTATGTGCCTAAGTAGTGTTCTTTTTGCGTTACGTAGCCAGTGTCTCACACAGAAAACTGCTCTTTAAAATAGAGCTCTGTTTAATACTCCTGCATGAGATGAAGCTTGCAGAATTACAATACAGGTAGATGTCGCCATCTGGTGGGAAAATAGGATACAGCATCAAATAAAAGTAAAACATTTTGAGTAGTTGTAGCTATTTCTTTTTAAACCACAGCTGAAAAGTTTGATTTTTGTATGTTACATCTAAAAACATGTAAACCTGATGTTTACTTTATAAATATATATAACACATAAGAATAACTGAAACTCAATGTCTAAAATATCCCATCACAAACTACGAAACACATACTTCAAATAATCAGTGTGCCACACAAACACAGCCCTTAAGGCAAAATAACATACCCAACACACTAGTAATAGGCGACTCTATAGTCAGGCACACTGATGTCCCACTAACTAGGCTGGACAAGGAGAAGATTGCAGTTAGCTGCCTGTCGGGCGCCAGGATCCGCCACATAACACAAGTACTCAGGTCGCTCCAGAAGAAGTACAAATATGACTCTGTCATTGTCCATGTTGGTGTGAATGACCTGAGCCGTACCTCCTTGTACTACATGAAAAGAGACATGGAAGAACTCTCTGATCATGTAGCCCAGGCCAGTATGACCCTGACCCTGACTAGCATCCTGCCCTCACCAAGAATGATGCCACAGTATAAAGAAAAAATGATCAATTTCAACAATTGGCTAAGTTTCTGGTGTCATTCAAAGGGGATCCAGTATCTGTCTGCCTGGGATGACATGCTCGACAAGCCACGTTGCTTCGCAAGAGGTGGTTTGCACCTGTCACCCTTAGGCTTTCAAATACTGACCGAGGCTATTGCCACCCCCATAGTGCCTTTTTTAGGCAAGGCTAAAAAGACAAACCCACCACCGTAAATAGCACAAGTAACCAAAAACTGAGGGTAATGCTACTCAATGCCAGAAGTCTAAACCTCAGATTGCATGCACTTGAGGCACTCCTCAGTATGGAGAACATCAATATCTGTGCAGTAACAGAAACTGAGACAGATATCTGGTGTCAAAATCATGACCTCAAGCTAAATGCCAAAAAGTGCATAGTCATCCCCTTTGGAAAAAACAAAGTACCTGCGAACTATCACATACGTGGTAGTCCCCTAAATACAGAAAATGTAATAAGGGATCTGGGGACCCAAGTAGATAGTAATCTCTCGTTTGATAATCATATTGCCAAGGTGGTTAGAAAATCCTTCTATGTGAAACACCTAATCACAAAAGGGTTCGCATCTAGAACAAAAGAGGTTATTGTGCTCCTCTACTCATCACTTATCAGACCCATCATAGAGTACAATGCCCCATTTGGGATGTACCTTACAAGACACCTGCAACAACTGGAAAGACCACAGAAGTACCTCACCAAGTGGATTACTGGCCTCAAACAGATGCTCTATGCAGCCCGAATGAAGAAACTCCAGATGTACTCGGTTGCATACTGCTTACTCAGAGGTGATCTCTGTCTGACATACAAGACCATGCCCAATCCAGAATTGATGGACATGCTCCACCTAAAAAAAAAAAACAAATCCCCAAGAGCCACACACTCTAGGGATCTAAACCTCACCACAGCGATAAATAGGACATGCTGGAGGGATAGATTCCTGTCCCAGAGACTCCCCATGCTTTGGAACAGGATTCCAATCTACAATAGGCAGAGCCCCTCACTAACACTCTTAAAGAGAAACCTTGTTGAGTGGATGGGAAACAGAAAATTTACCCCAGGGATCACTGCATTGGCTCTGCTGGACAGAGGCACAGGGAACTAATTGCACTGCTGGATAGAGGCACAGGGAACTAATCAAAGGGGGTGGTGAAAGGCAGCACATTCTGGCTAGGCTTATAGATGCCCTCAGGCAGATAACCTAGTACTTACCTATGAACCTATGAACCTATGTGCCAAAAAAGACTAGTAACATATGAATAACATTTTTCTCATAACAAAAGTGTACCAATGAGATATATGTGACATTGTTGATTGAAAACATTCATGGCTTTGTCACTGCAATATCATTGCAGGAAAAAAGGATTATCCTGTGCAAGCATGAGTTAAAAATTGGTCTTTAAAATACATAAAACCTAATTAGATACCTAGTGTTTTTTTATGTACAATTAACAATTTATAATCCTATACTAAACCTGACAGGACCCTAGTATGATATTAATGTAGATCAACATATGACAGTTCTAGTTAATTACAGCCAAACTGATGACAGTCAGATGCACGGAAACCATAAACACTTTAATAAACAAATGTGAGTAGGTAAGCGCTTTCACCACTACAAGTGGCTTCTTCAGACCATATAACTCACAAAAGCAAAAAGAAACATTTAAAGAGAGAGTTTTTTATGGTTGCCGTGTGTCTGACTGCCATTTGTTTGGTTGTTGTTACACTCATATTTTATGTCTTTGGCAGTCTGTTTACTCGTTGGGTGATTTTTTTATCTTTTTTAGTTCTAGTTAATTGTTTGCTCAGCCTTTCCCTGGGGAATCTTAATTTTCTGACTTGTCCATTATGGTATTATATGCATCTGTTAGACTGACGTACCCTTCTTTCATCACTCTGAATTCTGATGCACATAAGCAACAACATCTCTAGAATGGTTTATTAGGTCAACCTCAGACATGTTTGGATTCAGTTTAAATTGAGTTAGAATTTCACACTGCCACATATCCTCTTCTAGAAGTTATGACTGACTTAGTTACTTATATTCTATTTCATTCATTTTGTTGCTTTCAATTTTTTTTTAAAAAAGAGAAAGTCTTCCTTAATTAAATAAAAGAATGTCTTGCTACTCGAATACATGTGAAAAATGCTTTTCCACATAAAAAAGAAACAGTTGTATCTAGTTGTAACAGCAGCATCTATCCATCTTTGAAAGACATTTAATCTACAGTAATACAAAAGAGGAAAATTAATAGATCTGATTTTAAATGAATTCTTTCACAGCACATTGTTTTTTATAGGCACTTAATTGTACCTCAACTTACACACAAATTAGTTTGCAGTCTATTTCCTCGACAGTATAAAGAGAAGATAAGGTTGCACAGTCTGCAATTGAAGTGTAAAAATGTTAACTCCTCTACATCCACGTTCCCCCTTTTACCCCTTCTTCATCTCTCTTATGTCATCTTCAGTATCATTGTGGATTCTCTTTCCAATTCCTGCTCCAGTAGTCCAGTCTATCTCCTTACAACCCTCTTTTTGAAGAAATACATTTAGAGATTCAGAGAGAAATACATTGCTACAATTTGTTATCCATGTCCCTTTCTTCTCCTTCTCCTCCTCCTCCTCCTGCCATTTTCTTGTTCAGGATAACTCCTCACATTTCCCTGATGTGATCTTGTACACTAAAATAATTGAGCCACATCTACTAATCTTGTCTCTATCATGTCTCATATCCTGTATCCCATGAATATTTTGAGTATCTTTCCTCTAGATTCCTTCCCGCAGTCTAAAATCCCTTTCCTTGTATGGCCACCAAAGCTGCAAGTAGTACTTGAGGTGCAGTCAGAGCAGGGCCCTGTAAAGTGGCCTGACCAGGGCTTTATAGATTAGAAGTATTACTTACTGCATTAGGTATTTGCTTCTGTAGTCCCCTACATCTTATCATTCATTTTGCTGCTGTATTTCCTTTTTGGTTAGCAGGTAATGGCCTTATCCAGCCAAGATCAGCATCCCAAGCCCAATCTTCACTTTACTGCCATCAGTTCCATTTCACCAGATGACAGTTCACACCAGGACTGTTGAGGCCTAAGTGCAGTACTTTGCCCTTACTTGCCCTAACCCTTAATGGCCACCTTTCTGCCTACATGTTTAGTCCTTCCAAATACTTCTGAAATTTCCCCTATTTTCCACTACTGCATTTATCTCTGTCTCAGAATGTGAAAAGGTTTATTCTGTCCTCTGTTTCCTCAGATATGTCTGACAGAAATGTATTGAAGAACACAGACCACTCTGGTATTCTACTAGTCAGTTTTTCTAAGCTCTGGCATCTTCCCTCTCACCATATCCTTCTGTGTTGTAGCATTCAATGAGGCAGCTATCCAATATCTCATTCATGGTTCTGCTACAGCTCAACACCATCAGTTTCCTTGTCATATTCCTGTGTGGGAAGAAGATAAAGACCTTTGTGAAGCCTAGGTAGATCATGTTGACTTGTACTCCCTAGTCAAGTTCATCTGCAACCCATTCATAAAACTAGGTCAGGCTTGACGTATAGCTTCTTTTGGCCGTGAACCCATATTGTTGCTATCTTAGAGACTGATGTCCTATAGCAACACTAGCAGTTTTCCCTTTCGTATTGACTTCCTATGTTACTCTTGTTAGGGTAAAGGCAGGAAGTTCTCTGGCTTTTTCCTGCTCTCTCACTAGTCATTTTCTAGTCTTCTAGCACTTCTACAGTAGCCAGTCCTCTGCTGAAGGTCTCTGGAGGGGAGTATGAGCAGCACAGTGGCCAGATTTCTGAAGATTCTCTAAAGCAGTTTATCTGATCCTTGGGCTTTGTCATTCCTAAGAGCAGCTGTTCCTTATGCACTGTCTCTCTTCTGGTGTCTGTCTGCTGTCCTTCACATTCTTTCCTGCTGTATTACTAAAAGGCTTGTTCTTCAGGATTCAAATATGTTTAAAATAAGAAGTCACACACACTAATTCAGCATTTAAAACACAGCTTTAATAATACAATAAATAAGGAAAATAATACATCACCAATCAAGTAGGTTCAACTTCATCTGTGTCCCTTCAGGCCGGAGAAGTCCCAAGACAGCCAGACAGAAGATAACTTGATAGGGAAATCCTGTGTGATGCAACCATCCACAAGTGAAACTTCTGTCCAGTGTTTGAAAAAACCCTCTTTTTATACCATGAAGTTAACAACTTTTGAATAACAACATATATTCTTTTCTCATGAGAAACTGGACGAAGCTGGAACAAGCAGGTGTTGGTCAGACACCACGGAATGTTCCAGCTAAGTTTGTTTGTAAAAACATTTCCTGAGGACACCCATCAGAAATGCACACACAACCGAACAAGAACTCCATAATGAGGCACACGCACAAATGGGAATCATAATTGAGCATGTGTTTGGGGTGCTCAAGTCACAGTTCCAGTGTCTGGACATATTCAGTGGAGCCTTGCAATACTGTCCAGCTACATGTGCAAATATTTTCATTGTATGTGCCATGCTACGCAATATGATCCAGCAGGAACAGCACAGGGCAGGGCCACACAGCCCCCCACACACACACCATTGCCAAGGCCAGCACAGGCACAGACTGACTTGGAGGAGGAGGAACAACATGAGCCTGCCCATGTAGGCAGAAGGAGGCATGCCCAGTATGCCCAGGCTTTGGCAAAGAGGCAACGCATAGCACATACACTGACATGGTAGGAACCCAGGGAATAACACCTCTCTCTGACTCGCTCATAAAGTAAAAGGGATCCCAAACATGACACTACTTGTACTTTACTATGTAAAGGGAGTGTACTATGTGCATCTGACATAGACAGCCCTCCAGCACAATCCTCAATACTAGCACAGCCACAAGTAATTCACTCTTCCTATCAATTGCTGAATGGAGCAGTATGTTCTGCTAGTCGTAGCTATGGTATGGATGTGAGCATGCAAGGAATCAGGTGGCTGAATGGGATGGCAGCAGATAGTGGACACCTATATGGGCAGCATAGAATCCATAACAAATACTGGTGTCAACAATGTAGGCAGTACCAGACAAGGTGACAAATCCCACTGCAGTACATGTGGTGGCCCAAATGTTTGCATGTCAGTGAGGCTCACATACCCAACAACAGCCTCAGCCAGCAGGACAGGTGTAGATGACCATAAAGAAAGGCTGTGCTAAGGCCTCCGATTGATGGCAGTGGAGAACACCCCCCTCCAGACCTACACAGACAGACTACAACAGGTCAGGCAGTTGTATGTTAGTTCTGCAAGGTATGAAGTCTGAAACTGAAATGTAGGTCAATAAAACCTAAGATCTGTACTCTACTGATATGCCTCCAGTCTGCATTATAGGTCAGAATGCAAAATGAAATGGAAGCCAACAGAGTACTTGAAATACCAGATCAGTCATAGCAAATATTTACAGTTGTCAGGTGTCCCCCCCCCCAATCCTATGTAGAAATGCAGTAACATGTACTTGTGGGGTTAATAACAAGAGCACATATTACCCGAGCTGGCCCAATTTACAGGATAGATTGTTGCATGTGTACAATATGCAGGGCTCTGTGTTGTTAGGTTGTTGTGTGTTGTACATTGCATGGAAGTGGTCAGCATGTAGGCATGGAGGGTTGGGTCCCAGTCACCTTTGGCCACTACTTTTGATGACAGGGCCATGTTCTTACAACTGCAGTGCCAACCGCAATGCATCCCAGCAAGACCCAATTCAGCAGTTATCCATACTCATTGTTCAGATGTCAGTATCTGTCTCCATCTGAAAGATGGGGATGCCATGAATGTGGGCCCAGATATACACAAAGTACACAGGTGGAAGTACCCTAGACAGAGTACATAAACTGTAACTGTCAGCTGCACACACCTTTGGAATTGTACATACAGGTTAGGAGCACATTAGTTGTCTGTGTAGTATGGAATACATATGTAGTCTGGCCAATCACTGGCAGACCACAAAAGGCACAGTTATGAAGTAATGAGAGACTACCTATGTCCCCGCACAAGGCAGCATAAGGGGAATGTCCCAAGTATATCTGCCTCCATATCACACATGCACTCACTCATCCCACCATCAACCACAGGTTTATCACAGGTCATATCCCTGCTGTTGGAAATGAGTACAGCATGACCCCCACTTCTGTATGGGAATACCCACAGAATGCAGCATGCTGAAGAGGTGTCCTATGAAAGTGTGTCCACTCCCTAGCTGTAAGCAGCACACTGCCAGCATCCAGACCAATAGATTAATATGGACAGGAACTATTGCCATTAACACCTTCCACACTTACCCTGTCACCCCAGAGGAATCCAGTGGCTCGCAGCCTGGGACTGTAGGAGTGACAGAATTCATTGGCCTGCTACAGATGCCCTGCTTGACTACCCAATGCCCTACAGTCCTCTGCCAAAGGCCTGTGCCTCACCTGTACTGCCAGTATATGTTATCTCATGAGGTCCCTAATAACAACATAACACAGTCCATAGAACACAAATGCAAGGCCATGTCGACAAATCCCAGTAGCATGCCCACCATGTCCTACTGCATGAACTGTGGACCAACCCCTAAATAATGCTGGGATGAAGGGACAACTATAGGGATACTTCACAAATATCATTCACATAATGATAGGAAGAGGATAGAATAACAGAGTGGGGGGTGTAGAAGCATGGACCCCATGGAGTGTGTGAAGTCTGAAACTCTGATGTGTGTCCATACTATCCCTGCCTGCAAACCCAGTAATGCATGGCTACAAACTCACTTGTAAACCACAATGTGAAGGGGGACTGACCAGATATATGGGCCCTGCCTCTGGGTAACCTGGGTGAATCTGTACAGCTGAGAGGTATGGCCACAGCAGAATATAGCGATTCTGTTATGTTGATAGATGTACAAGCAGGGGATCCTCAGCCACTACAGTACAAAGGTACTGGACCATTTACACAGATCCATCAGCAAGTGTCTGCAGCTACCCCTCCAGAATGGCATGAGTGTGCAAGAATATGTAGGTTGCAGACCACAACACTGGATACAGCTTCATTCATCTTGTATTTCCCTGGAAATAACTGTGAGCAAATAAGTATATCTGTTGGTAGTTGATGACATAATACATCACAGTGTAAAACACTACATGTCTGAATATCTCTGCTAACACCAACCATGTAACACAAGCAGCACAGACAGCAATAGTTAAATTATCCAACTATCTGTTGCCCATTGTTACTCCATATTTTCAACCTATCTACAGATATCCTGCAGAAATAGGTTGCTAGCTGTAGGTGTAGAACACAAAATCCTACACTGGAGTACGACCTACCTGGAATGGATTCACATGCTCAATACAGAAGGATATACTGGGCATGCTCTTACACTTAGAAAAATGAAGACCATGTCTGACAACAACAGTGGACTCTACATATCTGTTAGTCGCAGATGTCTGTGCTCACACACCACATTGCACGCCATTCATGCTTTGCAAACACATTGGATAGGAATACTCACACATATCCAAGGCCAACACACTATAATAGGTCAAACATACACACACAAGGATGTGGGGAAGAGAGAGCCAAACAGTGACAAAGAGATTGCCATCATGAGTCCTGTCCCACCCACCACACATCCAATTGGACAACATCACATGATGTGCCAATGTCAATCACTGTAGACATTTGCATTTGGTAGCCCTCAGCCCTATAGTGTCTTTGGTGCTTGTGATAACTGTGTAACATGATAGTACAAATCAGTATTCATCTAGCATTTGTATTCCCAGTCCTGTCAAATGTAAAGCTGTGTGTGACTGAGTGTTGTGTGTGTGTTCCCAGAGGAATGGTTTATGGCTCATTCACACACACTGCACTTCTCATAGCCCATGTTAGCACTCATGCTGATGTCAGTCACCTTGAAATAACCCTTTGGGCAGTTATCAGCTCCATAATCTCTGTGGCGTGTGTGATAACTGTGTAATGCTATAATGTAACATACTAGTTAGGTAGGAGTTCTAATCCCAGACATGGCAGGTGTGTCTGTGTGTGTGTGTGTGTGTGTGTGTGTGTGTGTGTGTGTGTGTGTGTGTGTGTGTGTGTGTGTGTGTAGAGATTAATGATTTTGAGGCCATTCACAGTCACAACACCTTCCATTGCCCTACTTTAGCAAGCCTGCTGATATCAGTCACTTTGCAATACCCCTTTGGAGATGGGCTAGTCCTATAAGCTATGTGGTGCATGTGATAACTGTGTAATACTATAGTGTAACATGCTAGTCAGGTAGGGGTTTCAATCCCAAACATGGTAACTGTGAAACTCTGTGTGTGTAGGGATTAATGATTTTGAGGCCATTCACAGTCACAACACCTCCAATTGTCCTACTTTAGCAAGCCTGCTGATGTCAGTCACCTTGAAATATCCCTTTGAAAAAGGGCTAGCCCTGTAAGCTCCATGGTGTGTGTGATAACTGCATAATGCTATAGTGTAACATACTAGTCAGGTAAGAGTTCTAATCCCAGATATGGAAACTGCGTGTATGGGTTAATGGTTTTGAGGCCATTCACAGTCACTACACCTCCCATTGCCCTAATTTAGCAAGCCTGCTGATGTCAGTCACCTTGAAATATCCATTTGGACAACAGCTAGCCCTAAAAGCTCTGTGGTGCATGCAATAACTGTGTAATGCTATAGTGTAACATACTAGTCAGGTGGGAGTTCTAATCCCAGACATGGCAAGTGTGTGCATGTGTGTACAGATTAATGATTTTGAGGCCATTCACAGTCACTACACCTCCCATTGCCCTACTTTATCAAGCCTGCTGATGTCAGTCACCTTGAAATACCCCTTTGGAGAAGGGCCAGCTGTATAAACTCTGTGGTGCATGCCATAAATGTGGAACAATGTAGTAGCAGTAACTACACAGGTATGAGTTTCAATCTCATAGGTGGCAAGTGTTTATATGTGTACCTCAAAGATTTTGGCCCCATTTACAGACAGTACACATCTCAGAGCCTGACTTTAGCAGTCCTGCAGATATCATCCACCTTAGAAGTACCTGTTGACAAACCTAAACTATGTCAGGTCAGTGATGCATGTGGTAAATGTGTAACATAATAGTCCATAAAGATTGTTAGATAGAGGTTTGAACCTCACCCCTGGTAAATGTAAATGTGTGATAACATTAAAATTATTTTTGGGATCTGTCACCCACTACATCACCCAATGCCAGTATTTAC
>NC_056734.1:449110003-449170003 GCF_019279795.1 Protopterus annectens
TATATAAGTGTATAAGTGTATAAGTGTATAAGTGTATAAGTGTATTCAATTCCATGTACATAACATGCTTCTATGTGCTGTCATCACAGTAACAAGGGGAGTGAGTATATTGTCTTGGACACCTGTGTATATATGGCTAGTAGAACAACCTTTTCTTTTTGTATGTGTTTCATACATGGGTAGTATCCTGGGTTATGTGCAGTCACATTTGCTTGTATTGTATCCTTACATTACTAGTGTTAACAGTGTTTTCCCATGTAAGAGTAGATTGCAGATTGTAGTACTGGAACCATCATACACTCCTGCATGCAAAGCTGGACTCTGAGTACTGACTATTGTGTTTTTGTTGTGGGAGCTGTGTGTTATTAAGTATTTGCTGCTGGATATTAATCTGATATGTGGATATTAACTGTAGACTACTATGTGTATAGGACATGTCATTGAGGGATGCTGTCATGTAATAATGGCATACCTATCAGTGTCATACATCTATCTGTCAAAACATTAATTCTAATGCATAACCATTTGGCTAGCTGATTTCTGTCTGTCCTCTGTACAGATGTGCAGATGTCAGGTATCCATCTGGGCTACTCACAGGCATTGTCTGCTTGACAGACACTGAGCTGTCTACCCAGCTCTGTTATGAATGCCACAGCTAGGAAACTCCACCCTGTATGCACCACTTGCCATGGATACCTCAACTAGACTAACCACAGTCAACAGAACATGCTTGGGTACAAGTCTCCAACCCAGACACTGGCCATGTTATGTAATATATGTTGCATACATGTCATTTGGAGTACATTACTGGCCCTCTGCAAGAGACAACCAGATGATTGGATGTTGCATTTAACTGTTATTCTAAGGATCACTCATGTGACATCAGTTGATAGATGGCCTGCTGAGAAATTTCAGGTGGCATGATACCACTGTAGTAACATCCCCTACTCTTCTCATCTCTCCATAGGCAATATCCCGTTACACACCTAGGAACACCTGCACCTCTCGACCCCAGTACTGACAAATGTGTTAGTGTGCATTGCTGAGAATAACAATGTCTGTGTGTTTGTAAACCTGCAGTTGATAATACCCTGAGGACCTTCTCACACACTACACGCCCCCATTGCCATAGTTAGAAATGGCTGCTGCTGTAATAGACATTAAATGTACCTTGTTACACTCTTCACACTATGGGCCACCTGGAGCTTCCAGTACCAGCACAACACTGTTGTATAAATGGCTAGATTGCCATGGGTTACCCTCTGAGTCATGGCAAGTGTGTGCATGTGCGTAAGTGTGTATATTTGTAGGATACAGCATTCTGAGGCCACATTCTCCAAATACAATACACCCGGTCATACTGTATAAGGCATAGTGATGTTGCTGACTTTAGAAGAGCTATGACAAACCATCACCCTATTATCCCTGTGTCATGTACAATAAATGCATATCCCTGTAGTAGCACTGATGAGCTATACAAGGGGTTGTATTGCAGTCCCAGCCAATGTGTGATTGTGGGTATGTCAGAGTGTTATCATGGGTTTCAGTGAGTAAAATATCCAATGTGGGGTGTGGGTGCTGGGTATACTGTCTTTACACCATAGTACCCCCAGTACATGTCCCAAGGTCCACTGTATGAGGATCACTGTCACCATCAACCATACAGATAACTGAATACACTATCTAACCCAATGATGCATGTGCTGTGCGCAAATTATCTGTAACAGAATGGACTCACTGACAGGTCTCTCAGAAGTTTTGATGACTGTTATGTGTTTGTCAATATGTATATGACAGTATGGCATACTATGTATTGTCCATTAACACCCAGTACACCCCCCATTTGTTCCTCAATTAAAAAGTGACTCAGGACACACGTCATCCTAAAAGCTGTGTGGTGCGTGCAGTTAAGGCCAAACACATTAGTAGCAATAGGTACCAAGGTAGGGGTTCTACTCTCAGTGTGGCCAAGTAAGTGTGTGTGTATGTGAAGGGATCTACTTCAGTTTGCAGAATATACATGTCCCAGAAGATCATCTGTCTGAGAACTGACTGGCAAATGCTAACATTTCAAAGGAATCATGTCATGGAAATTCATACCATCAAAACTAGTAGTAGATGTGTACATGCCCTCTTCCCCACTGTATAGCTGTACAGTGATACTGTAGTTGGTATATATAGTTGGCTGTCAATGTTGTGGACACAGCCACCCTCAATGGGCTTATTGTTGTGTGTATCCCCATGCTTAGTCTGCTGTAATACTGTACAGTGTATGTTAGGTTAAGTAGTCATCACTCACACTATGTGCAGCTCTACACCACCCCACACCCTCCAAAGTGTAGGGCTGTGCCACCCACAACAACACACCTATATTTACCAATGCCGGGATTGCACTACATTTGGGAAGGGGGCATATAACCTGCCAGTACCATCCTTGATGACATTTAAGCAGCAGATTGATTATTTACTAATGTGATGTTTTGCCTATTATGTCTTAGTGGAATAACATAGGCTAAAATGGGTTCACTGCAAAATTAAGTACATCCACGTGTAAAGTATTCTCTGTGTATTGCATCAACACCAAAGCCTCTGCATGTGTGTGTTATACACAAACATGTGGTGTGTGCCACACTTACATTGTCCACTGTAGAAGGGCTGCTGACATCAGCCACCATGCACTCACCTCTATACACCCCTCAGACCTATCAGCCATGTGGCACATGTAGTAACTCTTATACAGACCTGTTACTTGTGTTCAGCTGTACCCAGGATATGACATAGTCAGTATGTCGCCACAGTGCCATACCCCTTGTAGGAAACAACAGCAGACCAACATCCTGCTGACACATAGAAACCTGCAACAGAAACTGAATACATTATGGAGACCACTATCAGTCAGTGTTAATAACAGCTATAATGCATCATGGGTGGACAGTTACACATCCTGACATGTAAGCATTAAACTTTCCTGCTGAAAACATGTTACAGAGAATTACATTGCTACACTTTAGTACATTCACTCTGTGCATCAAAACCATATTAGCATGTTCCTGTATCGATGGAATGGATGACAGGGGTGTGGCACAGGTATCATCATCTGCACAGGGTGTGTTGTGGGTTTGCCAGAGACTTAGGCTGAGCCATTTGGTTGACATCATGTGTGTTTTAGGGCATTTTGTTATTAATTGGGCTGTGCAGATGTGGTGTGTGCAGGTATGGGGGTGCCCTAGCTGTGTTGGTGATGTGTGTTTGTGTGTGTGTGTGTGTGTGTGTGTGTGTGTGTGTGTGTGTGTGTGTGTGTGTGTGTGTGTGTGTGTGTGTGTATGTGTGTGTATGTGTGTGTGTACACAGTTCGGTCATGTGGCTGCCCTATACTGGGGTTTGTTGGACAGCTGCAGACTGTATATAGCAGGGTGTGCAGTTCACCATCTCTGGCCATGGACACAAGAACTGTGCCTGCCAGGGGTTCCACGGGCACTACCCGGTACAACAGCAGATATGCTACTCTCCCCTGATGATGAAAAATGTCCACTGGATCCAGGGCCCTGTTGGGACCGGCCAGGCTACATGCATGTGGCCTGCTGTGTTGTGGTGTGGACAGCACCCCCCCTGCAGTGCTGGTGCTGGTACTGCCACTATGGGACCTGCTGTGCCTTGTTGCATGTCCACATAGACCTCCACCTGTTGGTGTTGCTGACCTACGTCCACTTAGCTGTCACCCTACTCCCACCATATGCTCTAACATGAACATTGCATGGTCGAGGATTCCCATCATCTCACCCAACCATCTATCCAGGACCTCTGCAAAATAGCGGTGGGCACCTGCGAGATCACTGATGTTGTCAATAACAGCAGAATGAGTAGCCCTCTGGAACCTCAGACCCTGTCTGGTATAATGTTCCATACATGGCTGTGCCTCCATTATGGCCCAAAACATGCATCTGGTGACACCTGCTGTGGCACTTCTGCTAGGGGCATGATGGCCAGCAGTCCTCCTATGAGTACCCCTGTACATCTGCCTGTGTGGTCCCTCACCAGTGTGTACAGACACACTTGCCATAGTCCCCACTCTGTCCTGTCCCATGTCACCACCCACCAACTGTCCCTCATCTAGGGTCACTGGTGATGGGGTATGTACAGGCAAAGTCACTGTGTGTGGGGATGGGGTGGGTAACAGTGGGATGTCAACCAATGGCACAGCTTCTGCCCCTGACAACCCTGCCTGTGCCTCACCATACCTATCATCATTGTAGAAGTCTGTATGGACACTAACATCAGTTTGCCTGCAGGAGCCCACCTCGCCACCTGTGAGGGGAAAACAGAAAATGTACTTTAAGACATGTATGTCATTGCTTACCTCTACACACGTGCACACACACACACACACACACACACACACACACACACACACACACACAGACACACACACACACACACACACACACACACACACACACACAGTTAGTGCATGCTAATATTCGAGGTGATGATCTATTAAACAATATCAACCTCTATATATTTAAATCACTTTTGTACAAGCTTAGACCGTCTAGGAATTTGTAAATATATTTATATAATACAAAAAATATATATATACACATATATACACAAAAAGTTTTTTTATATTATATATTATATATTATATTTTTGTAAAAATACTATTACCTAGTAAGAGCTTTTTGTTTCAAAAGGCATTTTATAGAACACATCCCATTAATCCCTGGGTGGACATAGGCATTTGTTTTAAGTTGCCATAACAATGGGATGTGTTCTATAAAATGCCTTTTGAAACAAAAAGCTCTTACTAGGTAATAGTATTTTTACAAAAATATAATATATAATATATAATATAAAATATAAAAAAACTTTTTGTGTATATATGTGTATATATATATTTTTTGTATTATATAAATATATTTACAAATTCCTAGACGGTCTAAGCTTGTACAAAAGTGATTTAAATATATAGAGGTTGATTTGGTATTCCTGTTTTGATAGGTGAATGCATTATAGATTATTTTATTTGTATAATGTGAATTTGGTATGCATTTATATAATATATTATATATATATATAATAATTATGTTTTATTAATCAAATATATATTGCTGGATAGTTTGTAATACAGTTTAGGATATGGTACTTTGAATTTTAGTTTTAACTGGAAATGTATGTCTTTTAGGAATATACTATATTAGGTTGCAGTTTTAAGGAGGTTAAAATCAAAATGAATTATTTAATTGATAAATTATTTAATTGAGAAATTGTTTAGTGAATTGGATATAATTGTTGGTATGTGAGTATATTTAAACTCACAAGAGGTTTCAGTAATTACTTGTCTGAAGAAGTGTATGTATGTTTGTACACGCAGCGTTAGCAAGTAAAGGTTTTTTGGATTTATCGTGTGGCTGCGTTCTGTTGGACTCACTTATTGTTTTCCTAGTTGTTTAAAACTTTCCAGTTTTTCGTTTGTGTTTTGATGCATCCTAATCATACCAAACTGAATGTGCTTCGGGGGCACTTTTTTGCTATCATGCTTCTACATAATGAGGACGCCCAGTTAGAAAAGGCAGTCATCCTACTTAAAGAATAATTTTTAAACAGAGGATACAAGAGCGAAGTCATTGAAACACAAATACTTGAAGCCTGGAATGAGAGGGAAGGCAGTTATAAACCATATTTTAGTATTAATCATAGCCCTACCTCTGCATAGACTCCTGAACAAATTGTTGATCAGAGTCGAACCCCTATGAATGTTGGCAACAAGCTTAGGATGCCTTTGACCTATGCTAGTAACATCAGCATGTTATGTGATACTATCAGTGCCAACTGAGATATTCTTCTAAATATACCTGAACTACAAGGAGTGATTGGAAATAAGCCTGATTTTACATTTAGGACCAACAAATCTCTCAAATATCAACTTTATTATAGACCGTTGAATCCTCCCAGCTATGCCCAATCTGAAAGAAAGGGTACCTACACTTGTAGAAGGTGTATGGCTTGTATATGCATACACACTGGGAGTCATTTCCTTCACCCCCAACTTGGTTTCAATATTGACACTAGTTTCTATGCGGATTTTCAGACCAAGAATTTGATGTACTTCTGTTTCTGCATCACTTGTTTTTCCTACTATGTAGGTAAGACAAACAGGGCTTTCAAGGATAGGATCCTTGAACATTTGAGAGACATTAGAAATGTGAAAGTATCTAGTCCTTTAGCTATGCATGTTAATGAGACAGGCCCCAGTCATAAGTTCAAGTTCTTTGCTTTAGAGTTAGTGCATGCTAATATTCGAGGTGGTGACCTATCAAACAAGACTGAATCCATAGAACAGAAATGGATTATTCAGCTACAAGCTGACAAACCCCCGGGTTTGAACAGCAAGGTATCAATAAACGATTTCCTTAAAGCAAGAGCTCTGAAACATCATTAGCCCTGCTGTTAATATGCTAACATCAATTTTTTATCATGATGTTCTATGACTATATTTATCTCTCAGTTATGCATTTGGTAGCATATGCATGTCACACAGTTACACACCATCCTATCCTCATTTTTGTTAACCATAGACTTAGTATCAGGCAAGTTTTATTAGTACCATATAATAACCATACTGGTTCAACTACTTCAGTCTTTAGACTTTCAAACAGATTGACTGCCTTGTTTTTTCATTATTGTCCATGCTGATATAGCAAGGAGTCAGCAGGATTTTTTACACATTTTATTATTAGTTGCTGCTTTAATAAATGCTGCTATTTATTTGTATAATAATCTGTTTTTATGCATGTATATGTGTTGTGTTTTTAAGGCTGCAATAGTTTATAGTATTTAACATTGTGGATGTGAGCTGCTTTCAATTGCCAGCACAAAGCAAGTCTATTTTGCACTACAGCATGTAATTTTCATGTACTGACCTTTCCCCTTCCTTTTAGACTTGTACTTGACTGGCTGTTGTAACATTTAAAAAGTCATCTGCTACATTGTGTTTAACATGGTCTGGTGAAGTGGAGTTTGTTATCCATGAAGGTGCTTACCTGTTTGTACTTTTTAGAATAAAAGAATCAACAAAACAAAGCAAAGATCGCATTTGCCATGTTTGGAACGTTGTGGTTGTTTTTGCTGCTAATATTCTTTTCCTTTGTGGTTCCTTTATCAGAAACGAGGTCTCTGTTGTATCCCATATTCTAGTTTGTTTGTTTCCTTGTTTTTGAGCATGGCAGAAGGCAGCATTGGACAGGAAGATATTGCCTCTTTCTACAAGTGTTGTGTCTGACAGATCTGTTTTTAATCACTTTAATGCACTCCTGCAAGAACAAAACAATCCACTGTTGAATGGAACAGTGACTATACCATCTACAAGTGCTATCCCAGACCTGAACAGGTCAGAGACATTTATTAGAGATTATCGCTCTTTGGAGAATGCCATGTATAAATACAAGCAGTTGCAGTGGCAACACTTTCATCTGGAAGCTTCACTAAATCTACAAATAGTACAAAGAGGGCTCAGGGTTTTAACAATGCCTTCTTATGGCACAACTTACCCTGAACTTTTAAGGCGTTGGCAACTGCTCAACTTAGAATGCAGCACAAGATATATGCAGCTGCTGATAGACATTTTCAGGCCTGAAGAGGTGGAGCTACATAAGCAGATAGAAGCAATGCAGAATAACATTTTTGATACATATTCTGTGGATATTATTGGTGATAAGTTGGATGTTCTTTTTGAGAATATCTCTGCATATGACAAGGGACTTGCAAATGTCAAAGCCAAGAAGATTCAAAGGGATAAATCTGACTTTGCAAACGGCAATGTTTTCTCTTGGTCCAGAGAGAGACCAGTAATTCATTCATCTTCACAATGTGTCATAGGAAGTGGGTGGATGTCTGAGACTGTTCGCACAATTGTCTCAGGACCTGCGCACTTACAACAGCCATCTCACAGTCCCATTGCTACAGGGAGTGTATCACGTTTGATGTCTGAACCGAGAACTAATAGCAGTACCACAATTAATGTAGTGAGATACTATTGTAGTTGCCCCTACAAACAATGAAGCTCCTGTTAGACAGTAACAGGCACATACACCTCAGAACAATTCACTGAGGAATATGAGAGTCTCAGCTGTATCCAATAGAGCTGAAGCACCTTTTTTATTGAAGGATCCGCTACCGATACGAGGCAGATCCAGGAATCGGTACACAAATCCCAGGATTCGGCACCTCCAGAGCGAAGAAGATGTATCGAGAAATGGGAAGAGAATGAAGCAGGTCTTGTGATTAATATTTCATCTGCTAAGCTGACTAGAACACAGATCTCTGTTTTAAACAAAGGGCTAACATTTGTTCCAGCCCAAAGAGCTGTCTTGACTGATGTTTTATGTGATCTTAAGATGTTTGGTAGAACTCTTACCCTCAAAACTATATTTAAAAACAATACAGAGAATGAAAATATTTAAAAAAAAACAAGCACGTTTGTACCTCCTACTAATCCTACTGTAGAGTTGTTTATAGACATATGTGAAAAAGCAATTAAGTCAGAAATTTACTGGTAAACAGAATGATTGTTTTTTCAATATGGCATATCTTGAAAGGCAGGCCCTGTTTGAGTTAAAAAATATGAAGAGCATTGAGTTAAGACCAGCCAACAAAGACAGAGGCATAGTTGTGTTGGATAAGGATATGTATCTATCTGCTATGATGGAATTATTGGGAGAGATTGACACATATATTTCCTTGTCAGCAGTGGTACTGAAAGGAATCATTGAAAAAGTGGAATTTTTGATCTTTGACCTTTTATTGACTGGTTTAATCCCAGAACCATTGTTTGACTATTTTAAAGTAGAAAATCCCACTATTCCCATATTATATGGTCTCCCCAAGATACATAAAAGTGTATCAAAACCACCAATGAGACCTATAGTATCCAGTAGAGGCTGGATTACTGAACCTCTGCCGATTTTTGTAGAAAAGGATTTACATGTGGTTTTAGACAAATACAAGACTGTACTGAGAGATACAAAAGATGTTTTGTCTCAGCTAAGTAATTATGTTGATGTTATTGCAGGACCATGCTTCTTTGTTACATTAGAAATCACCTCTCTTTATACCGTCATACCGAATGATTGGGGATAGAGAATGTTAGACATGTACTACTCACACACAATACTTCACTGACAAAGTTCATCTTCTCTGTACCCTCTTAGAAATTATCTTGGACAACAATGCTTTTGTTTTCAATGACATTTTCTATTTCCAAAAAGTTGGCATGGCTATGGGCACAGCTTGTGCAAATAGCTACGCCGACCTAACGTTGGTTAATTGGGAAAATCAGTACATTCTATCCCATGACAGGTTTGGCACATTGATTAGATGGTATACATGCTTTGTGGACAATATTTTTTTTGTTGTAGCAGGGCCCTGAAGAATCCTTGCTGGAGTTCTTTCAGTATATAAATGGAGTGAACACTTTTTTGAAATTTACATACAAATATTCCTCTACTCTTGTAGAGTTCTTAGATGTACAGATCAGTAGGGATGCCCTATATTCCATGTCCATGAGCATTTATAGGAAAAGTGTTAGAAGAAATAACATTATACACAATAATAGCATGCATCCTAATCATACCAAACTGAATGTGCTTCGGGGGCAAATTTTCGCTATCATGCTTCTACATAATGAGGACGCCCAGTTAGAAAAGGCAGTCATCCTACTTAAAGAATAATTTTTAAACACAGGATACAAGAGAGAAGTCATTGAAACACAAATACTTGAAGCCTGGAATGAGAGGGAAGGCAGATATAAACCATATTTTAGTATTAATCATAGCCCTACCTCTGCATAGACTCCTGAACAAATTGTTGATCAGAGTCGAACCCCTATGAATGTTGGCAACAAGCTTAGGATGCCTTTGACCTATGCTAGTAACATCAGCATGTTATGTGATACTATCAGTGCCAACTGGGATATTCTTCTAAATATACCTGAACTACAAGGAGTGATTGGAAATAAGCCTAATTTTACATTTAGGACCAACAAATCTCTCAAAAATCAACTTTGTTATAGGCCATTGAATCCTCCCAGCTATGCCCAATCTGAAAGAAAGGGTACCTACACTTGTAGAAGGTGTATGACTTGTATATGCATACACACTGGGTGTCATTTCCTTCACCCCCAACTTGGTTTCAATATTGGCACTAGTTTCTATGCGGATTTTCAGACCAAGAATTTGATGTACTTCTGTTTCTGCATCACTTGTTTTTCCTACTATGTAGGTAAGACAAACAGGGCTTTCAAGGATAGGATCCTTGAACATTTGAGAGACATTAGAAATGTGAAAGTATCTAGTGCTTTAACTATGCATGTTAATGAGACAGGCCCTAGTCATAAGTTCAAGTTCTTTGCTTTAGAGTTAGTGCATGCTAATATTCGAGGTGGTGACCTATCAAACAAGACTGAATCCATAGAACAGAAATGGATTATTCAGCTACAAGCTGACAAACCCCCGGGTTTGAACAGCAAGGTATCAATAAACAATTTCCTTAAAGCAAGAGCTCTGAAACATCATTAGCCCTGCTGTTAATATGCTAACATCAATTTTTTATCATGATGTTCTATGACTATATTTATATCTCTCAATTATGCTTTTGGTAGCATATGCATGTCACACAGTTTACACACCATCCTATCCTTATTTTTGTTAACCATAGACTTAGTATCAGGCAAGTTTTATTAGTACCATATAATAGCCATACTGGTGCAACTACTTCTGTCTTTAGACTATCAAACAGATTGACTGCCTTGTTTTTTCATTATTGTCCATGCTGATATAGCAAGGAGTCAGCAGGATATTTTACACATTTTATTATTAGTTGCTGCTTTAATACATGCTGCTATTTATTTGTATAATAATCTGTTTTTATGTATGTATATGTGTTGTGTTTTTAAGGCTGCAATAGTTTGATAGAATTTAACATTGTGGATGTGAGCTGCTTTCAATTGCCATCACAAAGCAAGTCTATTTTGCACTACAGCATGTAATTTACATGTACTGACCTTTCCCCTTCCTTTTAGACTTGTACTTGATTGGCTGTTGTAACATTTAAATAGTCATCTGCTACATCGTGTTTAACATGGTCTGATGAAGCGGAGTTTGTTATCCGTGAAAGCGCTTACCTGTTTGTACTGTGTAGAATAAAAGAATCAACAAAACAAAGCAAATATCACATTTGCCATGTTTGGAACCTCTGTGGTTGTTTTTGATGGGCACTAACATCAGTTTGCCTGCAGTAGGGACCCTGACCCACCTCGCCACCTGTGAGGGGAAAACAGAAAATGTACTTTAAGACATGTATGTCATTGCTTACCTCTACACACGTGCACACACACACACACACACACACACACACACACACACACACACACACACACACACACACACACACACACACACACACACTTACAGGTGAGGTGGCACAAAGATATTACACAGACCTCTCATTACCTAACTGTCAACATGCATGACATATGGCACTCAACAGCATGCACTGCAGCTATACTCAATCCCTATTACCAACATTATACATCTCTATGATGCATGAGTTGTGTTAGTATTTGATGCTACTTCCCCTGGAACACACTGCACCCATGTACACAGTATTGCTGTGCACCTGTTGAGCACCCTGCCATGTACTGTGCACTATACCTCACAAGTGTACACACCATTGTTGAATGTGTATTTGAATGGCAGTTATGTTTGCTCTGTTCCTTACAGCCCTTATGTTTTTGGCTGACACATACCTGGGATGATATAAGGACAGATGTCAACAGTGAACGCCTGACATGTATGTGAACATATATACCAACACACACACACACACACATATAGATATACAACTATATATATATATGTGTGTGTATGTGTGTGTGTGTGTGTGTGTGTGTGTGTGTGTGTGTGTGTGTGTGTGTGTGTGTGCGCGTGTGTATAAATATATATATATATATATATATATATATATTTACATACATTTCCCCTACTGTTGAATGACTGTGTTGTATGATATGTTTGAGAACACATCACAGATATCTGCAGCTCAGATGGCTTACTGGTAAATTGATGTGGCCATGGTGTGCAGGGTCCTGGGTTACACAATTGCAAAGGCTGATAATGTATTTGCTAGCCACAACACAGGCTGTTGGATACAGAGTGATTAAGGGACCTGTAACCAGTTGTAAGTTGGTGCGAAATGGACATTTATGTATGGTGTGACATTTGTGTTGGTAAGAGATTGCCCTTTTTGTGTTAAGGTGAGAGTGGGATGTTAGGGAAAGATAGTAGGTATATATATATATATATATATATATATATATATATATATATATATATATATCCATATATATGGGAAGGTAGGTTGGTTCGAAAGACAGACATAGACAAGACAGCATACAGGGGTGGTATATTATTCCTGTGGTGGGTAAACATCTTGGACATGGAGGGGTGTTTGGAAATTGGAAGCCCATTAGCTCCCAAATGGAAACAGTGGGACTGAGGCCCTCACCCATGGGCAGTCACCACTGCATCTTCATTGCCCTGAAGGTGGCTGTGCTGGGGGCAGAGCAGGAGGAGCAGGCTGAACCTCTATGTGTCTCACTAGGGCCTCAAGGTGGTGTAGCAGATCCCACAATTCTCTGCAAAGCTCCCTATGCACCAGACCCTGGACCTGACTTCAGATTACAGGATCCTGTCTGTGCACACTCCCATGGGGGGACATGCCCCATCCCTGAGGTGGTTCCACCTGAAGGTAGTGCAGGACCAGCAGATTGTGAGATCCCATGTTGGGTCCCAAATGTGCTGTGGCCTGGTGCCATGGCCAGATGAGGTAGGAGAGGTGGTTCTGCTGGGAACAGCCTTCCCAAACATGCTATGGTGTTGCAGTTTTAAAACATATGTGGGTTAGTAATAATCAACACAATCCAGGATTAGTTATAACAGCATGCATAGATATTCCCATTAACCCAAAACACCAGATTTGGAACAGTTGCATAGCAAACAGAACACATGCATATATGGAACCACAGTGGCCATTACAACAATATGCAGGTTACATTAATAGCAACAGGGCACCAATGATCGTATTTCAACATGGAACATTAATAGAAACACATATCAATATTTATTGAACAATAGGACATATGTCCCAACAGTAGGTTTGGTGTAAACATACTCATTGAGTTGTGTATTTAGATTATTGTTGCAGATATGGTGGGGGGAAGAGAGAGATATGTCAATTAACTTATATATCCTTGTAGTTCTCACAACTTTAATGCTCATTGCTCTAATCATTAAGGTGCAGGTATTATTACACTACCCTGTGGACTTGGTTTTGCCAGTGGTAGGTTTGTAAACAAGTGTATACTTCAACTGTCTTATAGCTAAATTCTACATCTCTTACCTGGTATATCTGGGGAGGGAATGTTTGCTAACACTACCTGACTGTTTCTACACATATTCCCAGATTCCAAGTAATATTATGCACATACCTCTCAATCTCTTAATGCACACACTCTGGTCAAAGCTTGACAACATGGAGGTGGAAATGGGACATATTTTGAATATTGCTCTCATAAACTTGGAGGGCTGATAGAGTGACAGGATTTGTTTTCATATATATTTTCTGACAGTTCTGAGGTCTGAAAATCAAATGTATGTCATTATCTGCCGACTACAAATCTGAGATCATCCCACTGATTTGCCAGGGGGACAGGGTAAAGGGCAGAAAATATGAGCCAATTATCTGGACATTCGGAACAAATCTGTACAGTTGAGAGGTATGATTATGCATACAGTTTACTACCACTACCAGGAGTGTGTCTGCTAAAAATACAACAATTTAAGTCACAGTACATTGTGCTATTTGGATATTGCTGTGTATCTCTTCACTGTTTTCTGTCTATGTCTCTCTCGGTTGTACAATTTGACCTTGGAATTACAACAGTCTTATACATACATTCCTAGAAATTTTTGTTATGTAGCACAGTGTGGGTAACAGTGGTTAATACAACATTACTATTCAGAGAATGCAACACTAAAAATGCCATAGAATATCAGGGTAAACACAACCACTCCAGGATTCAGAGCTTTATTGCCAGGCAGTTACAGTTTTATTTAAATACGACCTGCATGGGACTATTACTGTCATACTGTCTGGTTTATTCAGTACAACCCATACACAAATCAGTTTTTATACTGGCAGCTGATTTCTGCTACTTTTATATTTATTTGGTATGACTACTACAAGCAGGATTGCTACTCACCAGCCTTGCGACGCAGCCTTTGCAGCCTACTCACATGGACTTCCTGATTCACAGCCTGCTCAGCTGCAGCTGTAAGAGAAATCGAGAAATATTTAGCCATACCTATCCATCATTTACACAGGCTGGACATTATTAAACATTTACTGGTATGAATACTTACACACTGCTGGGACATCACCCCTCTGCCTTGATTCTTGGATCCACTGATCCAAGATCTCCCTCTTCCTCTGTTTCAAGTCAGTATAGTGGTGACTGACTTGCTCCCCAGTCCGAGGGATACCAGTGGCACTGGTGAGGTCATATGCGAGATAGTACCAGGCTTCTGCTTTATACTAGGAGCCTTGGTACTGGCCCTGCAGCAGTCTCTCATCATGGCTTTTTACCAGGAGTCCTACCATGACCTTGGACTCCTGGATGCCCCAGCGCTGCACCCAAAAGTGCAATACTGCTCTGACTCCAGCCATGCTGCCTACAGTGGGAAGCTGCAACCAGTTATGAGCTGTATTCCTGCATGTGGGGTTTAAATACAGCTGATTTCCCACCCTTTGCCATGATTGGATGGTTTTGAATATGCTAAGCTAAGGTAAGCTATGGGCATACCTGCTTAGCTAATGTTGGCATTGCTTAAAGGAGCAGGTTCAGCACTGCTTACCAATGGGCTAATCCATTTAGCTGGGCTACTCATTGCTTAGCAGTCATATTTACACAATGCTGACACCTGGTAAGCAGAGCTGTGCAATGCTTAGCATTGCTTATTTTTCATTTTATAGACTATCTGCTGTATGGCATTGATTCATCATTCATTACATATTATAAATTTGTTTACTGTCCCTGACACCCCCAGTGTGCTTTCATTACATTTATTCATGTCTGACTATACTGTATGGGGCACTTGTGTTTATATGGGGATTTCACAACTTTATTACACAGACACCTCACATCTGAATCTAATGCAGTACTCTGGTTAACAAATATATGCTATTTAGTAGATAATGCAAAAAAAATGTTTATGCACTGCTGTCACATTTAAAATGTGAATTGGTTACATTGGAGATCACACTGGGAATGGCTGCTAGCAAAGCGTACGCTCTAATCACTACACTATTGCAATACTGCTTGGGTTGGATGTCTCTTGCTATTTAACTTCTTGTGCTGTTTAAGCTGGACTAAGCGTAGCTAAGCAATGGGCACACCCGCACAGCTATACTAAAACTTTATCGTATTTATAAAAAAAAATGTTTTGCTGTGTTATTTTATCTATACCCTTCAGAATATCCTTGCTAATGCTAAACCTGTTATTTTATCAGCTTTCTGCTTCATGGTGGGCATACCTATCAACCTCTTGGAGCAAAAACTCTGGACAAACCCTAAAATGATGAGGGGACAATTAGATTTTAAATATTGCTCTTACAAACTTAGACAATTGATGATAGGTCTTGCATTAGCATGGATTTTCTGAAGGATGTGGAGTCTTTTAAACTCAAATGTTTGTCATTTTATTTAATGACTTCAATCCTCAGCTATTTTCCAGAAAGGTACAGATTTTAGGGGAACACACCAAAAATATGTGACAAAACTGTGGGCATTCTGCAAAAATCTGTACAGTTAAGACATGTTGGGGGTGTTATGAGCATTCTCAACCATTTTAATTGCAGAAAGGTAATTCTGGAGTGCAGGGGCATGTGTATTGTGAGAGCTCTGCTCACAGACACACCCCCTGCACTCGTACGCGGCTCCGTGTTAGTTTAACAGCACAGGCAGCATGCCTTCATAAATATGCAAGGCGTGCTGCTGTGCTGTACAGGAGTAGTCCCTACCATGCAGGAATAACTTATTCCTACACAGCTGCTTGCTGAATCCCAGGGTATGAGTTTTGTTATCGAAATCTATATAATATCCCTCAACCTGTGGTAACCAAAACTGAAATGGATATAATGGTGGACCAAAAATCATTGGTAATGTTACAGACTGGCACATTGGTTTGCTTTTAGTTACATTGAAATGCATCAACTTTCCAGAACAATGGTTATCAGTACATGATGTTTTTTCAGGAAACATCTTTATCCAATTACTGGATGGTATCCAATTAGAAAACAAAGTTCTCCATGCACATTCATTATTCATCATTAATTTACATTTTACGTCTAATTTTTGTTGATGTATAAACAGTGTTTGCAAAGCACATTTAGTCCAATTAACACATTTAGTGACATTTGCATCAAATTGTACATCGGCTAAGGCAGAACAATTAAACTGGTCTAAAAAATTTGCTTGAAAAATAATGTTCTTCTTCTGCCGATCCCGTATGGTTGGATTCCATTTAGTTTGCAAATGTATGATTTGAGAAATGTCCTGTCCTGTGATTTTCAACTTATTTGCAAGCATTTCTATATCCGCTGAATTCAAAATCTCTAAACATGTTCCAATTCCTCCAAGCATAGTATCATACCAAGCACCTTGTCTTTTACATCCTTCAGTAGGAGGAAAGGTTATGTTAAAATGTAACACTGTTTTCTGGTATTGTTGTCCAATTACAGTGCATGTAGAAGGAACTCTAATAATTTGATTGAAGCAAGCCACAGGATTATTATTATTTAATACATGAATCTGTGATACCCATGCACCTCTACCTGTTATTTCAGTAGCATTCATACAAAATAATACAGTAATGTTTTGCAAGTTAATAGTTTTGTTAAAAAATGTCGGTTACATTGTTGCATAATTCATAATTTTCTATGTATGAGTTTCCGTATTTACAATTGCAACATTTATTACTTGTTGATTTACTAGATGTCATGACAACTTCTTTACCAGCTAAAAACTGAATATAAACATGTTGACTACCTGCCCTCCAAAGGATTATGTTTCCTGTGAATGTAAGGTTCATAATTTTACAATCAAGTCCCGATGGACATGTGAAATTATCCTATGTTCTGTTTTGAGTACTGTTTCTCTATCCCCACTGGAACATTGTAACATTCATTCAGGTCACTTGCACGCCAGGTGTCAAACATTCAGTCTCGATTACAGTAAAAACTATTACAGCAACACATAAAAGAATCTATAATTCAAAGAAAAGTGTGTAATTATTCTCGTAAATAACATTTTGTTGCTGGTACATATTCCCATTTCTCCTGTCCTGGCTTCATCAGTAAGATATTGTTATCTTTTCCTACTGCGATTACTTCAGCAGGTTCAGGTGGTTTGTTTGGAGTTTGTATCCAAATTTTAGCATCACTCTTCATATTCAAGGACCCAAATCCTCTTTCTCCTCATACAATCATTTTTTCACATAACCTCTGTATACAGGTACAATCAAAAGTTTTGCTATTCTAGCATTGATCTGTATCAAAATATCTGATTCTCCTAGATTAATCAAAATCACTTTAATTTCTCCTTGTTAATCAGCATCAGTGACTCCACCCATCACCTGCAATCCTTTTAATGTCAAACTTGATCTAGATGTTATATGACATATAACCGAAATGTTCTGGTGGTATTTGTATACCTATTCCTATTTCAATCACCTGTACATCTCTAGGTTTTAACCTATACATCTTTTGTGAATGTAAATCTAAGTCAGCCAATTCAGGTATGGCTCTGGAAAGTGCTAAAGTACCCAGTTGTATTTCCCAATACTGAATGGTTTTAGTCAAAGTATTCACTGAATTTACTTGTAATTCAGGTATTATCACCCTCATTAGAGGCATTTCATTTTCCATCAAAGGTCGATTGTTCAGAATTTGCAAAGCTACTGTAAGATTGTCCCTCCATTTCATCAATGACTCTTCTCCTAACTTTTTCAATTGATCGTTTAACAAACCATTCATTCTCTCTATCAGCCCTGCTGCTTGTGGATAGTAAAGGATATGAAAAATCCACTCAATATGATTTTCTTGACAGTATTCCTGTTCCATTTTTCCCTTGAAATGTGACCCATTATCACTCTGTACTTGTATGGGAATTCTGTAATACAAAGCAATAACTTCTAACATTTTAATTGTATTACTTTGAATAGCTCAAGCACAAGGATGTGCTATAAGATAACCTGAATAAGTATCTACTTCTGTACATGCATACTGACAACCTCTACTCAGAGGAGACAGTTCTATGTAATCAATTTGCCATATCTGCTCTGGCAGTTTTCCTCTTACTGAATGTCCTCTGACTACATGAGGTATTGGTCTAGACCAATTATATTGACACATTGGACACTGCAAAATAGCTGTTTTAACTGCATCTGATGTTACAGAAATGCCTTTTATTTGTGCCCACCTGTATGTTGCCTTTTCTACTAAATGTCCATATTTCTGATGGGCCCATTTTGTTATTCCCCAGTTGTTCTTCATCTGTTTGAGTTACTTCAATTTCTGCTATTTTAGCTTTTTCATCTGCAACAGAATTAAAGAGTTGTTCTAATGAATCTGTTATACAGTGTGCATTTACATGAAATACAGTAGCTTTGCTTCCTTTCTGATTTATTAGTTCCTAGATTTCTTGCCACAATTCTTTTCCCCAAACTTCTTTGGACTGAATTCTCCAGTCAAACCTTTGTCAAGTAGGCATTCAAGTACTTAAGCCATTTGCTACTGACCATGGTTCAGTAAAAAATATGGCATTGCCCAGGTAACTCCTGTCTCAAAGCCTGCAACGCAGCATATAATTCTGCATATTGACTACTCTTAGCATCTCCTGTAGTTGATATTGTCCCTAAACATGGATTGTAAGCTACAGCTTTCCAATGTCATTTATTTCCTAAATATTTTGCTTACCCATCAGTAAACCAAGCATCTTTCTCTTCTTCTTCAGTTAACTAATCATAACCCTTTCCCCATTTCATTGGGGATTCTATTAGAGCTTGAACTATAGGAGGCTGATTAATACTTTTGTCTTGTTCAATTGTAGATATTTTAGCTGCTTTCTCATGCAGTGCAGCTACCCCCTCCTATTCCATTATTTTCCCTGTCCTGGATATACCATTTCCATTTAATTATACTAGTCTCTTGGGCATGTCCTATTCTATGCATCTTAGGTGAACTCATTACCCATTGCATAATTGGTATTTCTGGTTTTAACATGACTACATGTCCTGTTGTTAATTGTTCAGTGTCAATCAATGCTAAGTAGCATACAAAAAGTTATTTCTCTAAAGGTGTATACCTACTACCAGCTTTAGGCAATCTTTTTGTCCAGAAACATAAAGGAACTCTTTTCCCATCCTGTTTCTACCACAAACTCCAATTTGCATACATTTCATTTATGGATCCATGCAATTCTACCTCACCGTCTTTCAAAGGCCACAAATCTAATGCTTGTTGTATCGCTTGTTTTGCCTGGTTAAAATCTTCCTCCTGATCTTCCTCCCATTCAAAAACATACTTTTTTCTAGTTACCCTGTACAAAGGTGACAAAATTTGACTCAAATGAGGAATATGTTGCCTCCAAAATCCAAACCCTCTAATAAACTGTTGAGCTTCCATTTTGTTTTTAAGTGTTGTAAGTTCTAAAATATTTTGCCTAGCTATTTTAGCAGGATTAATCTCCCAACCTTTCATTTGCATGTGTTTCAACAACTCATCTAGCTATTCTAGCACTTGTTGTTCAGACTGACCTTGAATTAGAATGTCATCAATGTAATGTGCGATCTGCATTTGTTTTGGTAATTCAAATTCATATAAATTTCCTGCTACCACTCTATGACAAATTGTAGGGCTATGCAAATATCCCTGCGGTAGTCTAGTAAATGTGTATTGTCTTCCCTGCCAAGTAAACACAAACTGTTGTTGATTCTCTTCTGCTGTCGGAATTCTGAAAAATGCATTTGCTAAATCAATTGCTGCATACCATATACCTTCATGTTTTTGTATTTTCTCTATCAAAGTAACCATGTCAGGCACTGTGGCAGTCAGAGGAGGAGTATGTTTATTTAACTCCCAGTAATCTAGTCATTCTCTACAAACCGTCGGATTTTCTAACCAGCCACGCAGGGTTGTTAAAAGCTGTAGTCGCAGTTCTCAAAACTCCTACCTCCATCAAATCCTGAATTCTTTTCCCAATTTCTTCATGCCTTCCAGGTATTCTGTACTGTTTCATATGAATCGACTTTTTTTACTGGAGGTAATATTACAGGAGGCATTTTTACCTTTCCTGCTTTTACTGATATAGTCTGATACAAACTGATGCCAAATTGATATTTCCTGTCAGATAAATTCAAAGTTAATACCTTCAAAACATCAATCACAGGTATCAGAACTATTAAAACAGAGTATGTTTTAACAGCTAACTGCCATATTTTCATGTCTAATCAAGTTTGTACTGCTTCCGTTTGTTTTCTGCCTAATCCGGTTATCACAAGATTGGGACCTTTAAAATGTCTCAGGTTTCCACAAATAAGACTGGCCTCTGCTCCGGTATCAACCAAGGTTTTAACTTTTTGTTTGTTTCTATTTTTCCGTTGTATTTGAAAATCTACATATGGCCTCAGATCTTTTCACCAGCTGGATACCAGAGTATGACCTTTTTCCAAATCATTTTTTTTAGTGTCTGACCCCCATAACATGTCTTAATAAAGATCCTGTGCACAGGGGTAAATCCTAGGAATTGTACTTTCCTGTTCCTTTTGCACCTGCCCTTCCTTCTCACTTACTTTGTCCATTGTCTGGGCTTCAATATTTCTCGCTTTCTTGCGCAAACCTCTATCCTTAAACATTTGCCATAAGGTGCATGTATCACCACCATCAATTTCATCTTTTTTCACTCCATCCTGTAATAAAGCCAAAAACATCTCTTTCCTAGTGACCCTATTTTGACTTTCCCCCTGACTTCTCTGAAGCTTCATTGTTGCAGTCTTGGGACCCCAGTGTCCAAGATCTGATAACTGTTGTATGGCTTATACTACTTTGGCAATGGGATTCCCTGTCTGATTTATTAGCAAAGTCGTAATCACATATTTATAAGCTGGTGGAACATTCTTAATGATATTTTTTCTCTTGGATACTGTCATTGCACAATCCATTAACATATCCACCTGCCCAATAAAAATGGCTAACTTCATAGCTTCTTCCTTTAACCTCTGAGAGGCATCTTTTAAGGGGTACCATGGATTGTCGTTTGATGGCCAGTCAAAGGCTCAAGGATATTTATTATTACATCCCTGTACTGCCAGTTGTAATATGTTTTTGTCTGCAACAGTATTATAGTTTCTGAACTGGTCTTGAATCAGTGGATCATTACTAATGGTACATCATTGTCTAGCATCACTGTACTAGCTTCTGGCTCATATAATCAGACCATCCATGAAATTATTGATTTTCCTGGTCTCTATTTAAACTTTTTTATAATATCAGCTATTTCTTGCTGAGAATAAACCTCACACATTTTGCAAAATTTTCTCTGTCCCATCGGTTGCATTATGGGTTGTCCCTGTTGATCTACCACTGGTTGCCCAGTTGCCATTGTAAAGGCATGAGTGTTACCAATTTCCACCTAAAAGCTGCGTTGGCTTCTACAGATGTTTGTGCTGGTCTTCTTTAGTATTATCATCATCTGAAAATGCTTCATCAGACAAATACCAGATATCCCTGTCCAATCGGTTGGGGTAACATTCCACCCGTGCTTTAGCTATTAATGTGTAATTTCTTGCAATTTATTTTACCTCTACATCTCCTATATTTATATTGCACTACCCTGACTGCAGCCTTTTCAGCTACTTATTGATATGTGTCAGCTTCACCCATTAATAACCAATTTTGACATTGCAACACAACTAACTTTTGTTGTAATTCTGCGATCTGTGTCTCTAACATTACATTTTCATCTATTTTTTGTATGTTAGTTTTATGAACTTTACGGTATGCTGATAGCAAGATCCAGCCTCACTTGCATACTGCTTTTAATTATTTTCCTTTCTCTGCTTCTATTTGCTGCAGATACTTTGTTATATCTTTTGGGTCTGCAGTTTTTAAACGCTTTTCCCAGTTCTCACATAAACCTGTTTCCTGTGATCACACTGTGGGTAAATATTCATATAAAGGTTCTTCACCCTATCCCAGAATGGTAGTTGTTTTTACATCCTTAGAAACTAATGTCTTCCTTTTAAACTTTTTGAATCCTGCTGACTATGCCAATTAAATGGAGTACTAAAAGGCTTGTTCTTTAGAATTTAAATATGTTTAAATAAGAAGTCACACACACTAATTCAGCATTTAAAACACAGCTTTAATAATACAATAAATAAGGAAAATAATACATCGCCAGTCAAGCAGGTTCAACTTCATTTGTGTCCCTTCAGGCTGGGGAAGTCCCAAGACAGCCGGACAGAAGATAACTTGATAGGGAAATCTTGTGTGATGCAACCATCCACAGGTGAGACTTCTTTTATACCATGCAGTAAACAACTTTTGAATGACAAGATATAATCCTTTCTCATATGAAACAAGACGAAGATGGAACAAACAGGTGTTGGCCAGATACCACGGAATGTCCCAGCTGAGTCTGTTTGTAAAACCATTTCCTTTGCTTACAGAAACATTTCCTCTCAAGTTTTGAGAAAAACAAGTATAACTCAATCATCTCTACTAGCAACTGGAAAAATAGAAAAATAGTAGAAAAGCAATTTAACTCTATAATATCCTTTCCATACTGAACCAGCAAACAACCATCTTTCACAGGCATTCCCTTTCATGTCACCTACCTCCATCCTTGTAAGATAGCCTCCCCTTGGTCACCTTAGTAAAGACTTAGCAATATTTAATGCTTCTTTTGTACCCAGTGTTCTATATTTTTACTCCTATCTTTGCTCAGCCAGGCCATTCCTGTCCCACTCTTTCTCCTTTCTGTTATGCATCTAAAAAGTCATTCTTTCTGTTATTGACCCCATACTGCTAACACATTTTATCTTTAGCCTTTGCTATCCTTATCTTTTTTTCCTTATTGCTAGCCCCTTTGTAATGTGCATCATCAGCCTTTCATTTCCATTCTTTCTATTTTATTTTCCCCATCTTTGGCACTAATTGCTAGCTTCACATTCCTATATAACCATGCTGGCCTTCTCCAAAAGCCTGACAACTCCATTTCTGACTCATTTCATAGCTTATTTACTCCCTGATTTGATCCTAGTCTATTGACTCATTCTAGACTCTCTCCCTCAGTGCACAATAAGCCACTCTTCTAAAATCCCACGCCATCACATTTTTTTATTTTCCACAATCTCCTGTTTTAATTCACATAGTGACTTGATCAGTTTTGGTTAATGATGCCTTAACTTGAACATCCATATTCTCTCATTCAGGTACCTGATAACTAGCCCACTCATCATCCAAGATATCCGTGAACTTTGATTCCTTTCCACTCTGAAGAGTAGACTATTCAAGTCTGATCACCAGCTTCAGATCTAGAAGAGATATGGGTAGGGGGCTACAGATGACCAAACATAAATGTCGATAGACATTTAGTACTAGATAGTCTCACTTCTTAGTACACTTATCCCTTATTTATTTTCATGATTGGCATGTTTGGAAATGCATGTACATGAAACTTTCAATACTTAAATCCATAAAGTAAGTAAACTTCATGCAAACATTAAAAAGTTAAAAGAATCCACAATACCTTATGCTCTCATAGCACCTTTTTAGGTAATGCAAACCTGATAAACCTACCAACTTAACAAAACAAACAAAGGAAAATATGACAGAATACTGATCAATGCTAGGAGCCTAAACAAAAACTTTCACTCCCTACAAGCCCTTCTTATCATGGGAGACACTGTGCAGTGACTGAGATATGGTTTAAAATAGCAGAGAGCACTCTGGTTGCTAGGCTATAAAGCCTTCCACGTTTTGACCACATACTATGCAGAGGGCAAAAAGGTGGAGGTGTCTCAATCTACATTCTAAAGAGTCGCACATCAAGTCTGATAAAGCAGCATGATGCACAGGAGTTTCTACATCTCCAAATTACCATCATAAAGGTCCAATGCCATATATTAGCTATCTACAGAACTTCCTCAATGACACACGAAAGCCATGATGCCTGTCTACAGGAACTACCATCATGCAGTATTAGACCCAACACCATCTTCCTAGGTGACCTGAACTATCCAACTATAGACTGGGAAACTTACACCACCACTAGTGCACAAGCACAGAGATTCCTGGTCTTTATCAATAGAAATGTCCTGGAACAATTAGTCAGAGTACCCACTGGGAGAATAACATCTTGGATCTAGTCCTTACTAATATGGGAGCAGCTTGCAGCATACCTTGTGTATTTTCATCATTTGTTATGTCTGACATAAAGGAGTCTCCTTCAAAATAAAACTGAAACCAAGATCTCTTCCACCTATGGTATCTTTAGAAATGTCATTAAAACAAACTACCTACTAATAAGTGATACACTGGCAAGCTTCATATCCCCACCAAACCCAGTTAATGCCACTGAATGCACAGAAACGTAAACCACCACACTATACCAGCATGTTAACAGCTGCATAGATGCAGCTGTACCCTTTAGGAACAATTGCAAGGCAAACCCATGAAACAACCCCGCATTGTGGAACCATAATATCAAAAAGCTTTACATTAAAAAGAAATTAATTTTTACTGAAAGTAAGAAGAGTAATTCCCAGAATGTTAGAGCCCTTGTCACTGAAATAAACAATCAATTCAGGGGCTTAATAAAATCCACCAAAACCAATGCTTGAGGCTAAAATATCTACCCAAGCCAAAAACAATCACAAGGCATATTTGAGTTATGCTCATAATCTCAAAAGCACAGCACAGCAATGCACTGAGATAATTGTGAATGATGCTACCTGCACTGAGGCCACAGATATAGTGAACTTACCAGCTGCTAAACTTAGCTCTAACTTTCTTCTCTCCACTCAGTCTGTCCATCAAGATATATTTAAAACTGGATCACCTCCAGCTATCACACAAGACCAAGTCCTAAAAGTGATATCAAAAACTAAAAGTACTGCATCAGTAGGACCTGACAATATCCCTGGATGCATCTTAAACAGCATGAAGCACAATTTATCCACAGCCCTAACAACACTGTTCAGTCTTAGCCTCCATACAGGATTTGTATCAGGTAAGTGGAGAACAGCTACAGTCAGTCCTCTGCATAAGGGAGGATCATCCACAAGCAAGGGCAATTACAGACCCATACGTCTGCCCAGCCTCATAAGAAAAGCCCTGGAAAGGCTTATTATGGAATTAATCGATCACAACATAGGGAACCTCAACACACTGGCCCCATCTCAGTTTGGATTCATCAAGGGCAGGTCATGCTTACTCAATCTGGTGGATTTTTTTTGAAAAGGTCACCAAAGCAAAGTATGAAGACAAAATGGTACACACGATAGACCTCAACCTGGCCAAAGCTTTTTACACAATTCTCCACTCAGGCATAGTGTCTGGGATACAAGGCACTCTATGACTCAATACTGATGGATTTACTGCATATGAGACAGTTAAATGGCATCAAAAATACTCAGTCTTGAGAGCTAAACCTCTTCTGTAACAACAATGGAATGGTTTGGAGGGACAGGTATGTCTAACAGAAGATATCACTGCTCTGGAATAGACTCCCCATGCACATTGAAAAAAGTTCATTTTAGCTTTGATTTATGGATGGAAAACAAAAAATTTACCTCAGGACTGCCCCTTATACTACTAATGAACAGAGGCAGCTCCTCAAAATTTTACCCCAGGCATGTGTCCTTTCAAATTATCCATGATATGATCCCAGTTATTCTCATTGGGCATAATATATCATTATTGACCATGGGATGATTAAGGCCAATCTTTAAACAAATAGGACAGGTTATTTCAAGTACAAAATGTGAAACTCAAAAGGCTTAAAATGGTCCCCAAAGACAAGTTGCCTAGTACTTACCTATAAACCTAGGAACCTAATACAATGTTTTGTGTTTAGCACAAGATGATATATCTTGCATGCACCCCCCTCCTCATTCTTATTTCTTCATTCACACATTGTCATGCTTTGAATCTTTCAGCACACTGTAACTACTCAAGACTGCCCTTAAGAAATTTAAATTAAGGTAGGAGTCAGTAGCAGCTAAGCCCCAGAAGTCATGGGATTCAAATTTCTCTGATATGCATTTTGGAACTCTATTTCCAACCTTTTGATGTTTGTTGGACTGAATAATAGTTATGACTAAGGAAATAAATCCAGTCTTATTTTTATTCAAAGAAGAAATAAGTTATTACCAAGGCTTAATAGTCAAAGATGACAAAAAGAATATTTCACAAAAATGAGAAGATACATGTTTATGGTGATAAATAAATCATATTTGGAAAAAGTACCTGACTTACAATCACCTCCATAAAAAGGATTATCAACATCTATGCATCTCTCTGTTGTTAGACTGGAATAGACATGAAAGAAAAAATGGCCACAACCATATAGTTTAATGTGCTGCTGACATACGTGTATATAGCATGCCTCCTCAAAACTACTCCTAGATGACAAGCTCCATCTGTGTACCCCTCTTTTGTCAGACTAGTCGAACAACTCATTGACCAAAATGACCATGGTAACATATTTTGATGTGAAGCATGATTCTGTCAGATATATACATATACGTATTTATATATGGGCCTGTGTTATAATAACGAAACGTCAATACCTCAAATGTAAAAACATGGTGAGGAAATATACGAAATATGAAAATCACGAATGATGATAATGTATAACTACATAACATTTAAGGTAAGTAGTGAAGAACGCACAGACGTAGCACAGATGCTCAACCAAGTATTATGCACTACTTGCCTTTAATGTCATGCTATTCGATGATATGCGGTTCAACGTTATCATTCGTGATTTTCAAGTTTCATGTATTTCATCTCAATGTTGTAACGTTCGAGGTATTGATGTTTCATTATAATATAGAGCTATATTTATATATATATATATATATATATATATATATATATATGCGTGTGTGTGTGTGTCTGTGTGCACACACACACACACACACGCACTCACACACACACACACACACACACACACACACACACACACACACACACACACACACACACACACACACACACGCACAGACACACACACACGATACATATCTGTGATCGAAATTTCATCTTGAACAGGGAAAAACTGTACAGTTCATCAAAACTCGATTGGATATACTGGCTTTTTTTCTGGGTTAGATTGTAGTAGAATTGGGAAATTTCCCTTTCCCCACTGTAGTGCAATCTCAGGGTTTGTATATATAATTATCGGGAGATATGGGGGACTTGCACTACTCCCTGCAAAAAAAAAAAAAAGTTTACCATATTTTTTTCATGAAACTGAGTTTCAAGCATATATGCTTGATCAGTTGTGCTTTGATATTTTGAGTATATGATCAAGTTTCATATATTCTCATGGTTTACATAAAAATGACTGAAATATGTAAATATCAGTGCCACTAATGTTGCCAAGAAAAGGTCAACAAAGCAAATGTTGACATATATCTACGCCTGCACCAAGGAATACCCTTGGACTTTGTAAACAAATTAAAAAAAAGAAAATAATAATTTTTTTTACGGAGGACAAGCCCTACTGCACCTTCCAATGTGGCAATGTGGGGGCTTGCACCCCCACCCCAGCTAATTACATATATGTATGTATGTATGCAAGTATGTATGTATGTATGTATGTATGTATGTATAGATGGAGAGATAGATACTACTTTCTAAATTTTACAGAAAGACTGTAAAGTCTGAAAGACCCTTGATGGGGGCAGTGGTCAGGAGGATGTAATTGGGTTATAGTCACTGAGTATCCTGTCAGGCATATTAGTGAGTACTACATTAAGAACCAAAGTTCTTTTAGTTGGGAAATTTGTTAAAGTCCCCAATTTGACTAGTTGTGTGAGTCTAACACTGGTAACAAGTCTAAACATTTTAGCTTGGTGCTGACCTTTTCAGTCAACACTGAGGTCTCCAAAAATAAAGTCTAGGATGGTTTAAAATAACATCTATATCACATATCCATGTACAATATATATGGATTTATATTACATTAATAAAATGTGACTTTGACAAAAGAGTTCTTGAAAGTTATCTAGTCAGATTTGCACAAAACACCATGATATCAAATCCAGAAAAAGGGAAATGCACTACAGTATACAGCATTAAATGACACATTCCAGAAATTAAAAAAAATCTGATTTTTTTCTTTAGATATGACCCACTGCAAATCAAGATTTTGTCATATTAATAGAATTGCTTGGGGAGTTCCTACATACAGCTGTATTATTTATATTCTCAGGAAAACACTAGAGGCATTGAAATGCTGAAGAAGTGGTTAAGCTAAAGTATGGCACCATGAGAGTTTGACACAAACAGTTCAGCAGTGTTAGACATAGATCCATCCATCCATCCATGCATAACCCCTTTTTTCCATTTTTACATATGGGGTTGTGTTATCACTTCAGCTGTGACAATCATCGAAAGCCAAGGTTCACACTGATGGGTGGCTAGCATTTTGGTTCAAAATGACTAGGGGAATTTTCGGCTAAATACCAAAGTTAATCCAAAATGTATAGTCTATGCAAGTAAATTGCCTTTTCAATGTAGGAAAGAGATGCTGTCGGACTGAAAACAAACTCCTGAATATTATATGAGGGTGGAGAATTTTCATGACTACATTTTTGCAAATACTCTGCTATTATCTCAAGCCACAAACCATAAGTGACTATGCTAACTCCAAATCAAACTCATCAGTCAGGATTAGATGGTCCTTAAGATTGTAATCATGCCTGTCCACTGTACAGTATAGGATGGAAATAGTTAATACAGCAGTTTGCTTGTCCAGGCATCCTATATGCTCCAAGGAAAAGGATGTAAAAGACAGGTAAGAGCAGCTGAAAAATATTATATCAACATGATTGCTAAGTATGAAGTACCAAGAACTCTGACAATGTGGAACAAAGAGGATGTGATAGAAAGAAATATTATTATCATTGTCAGTGGTGCTGCAGGTAGCACACTCACCTTTGGTGCAGAAGGCAGTAGAGTCTAATCCTACAAAGGGTAGATTGATTGCTGAGACTGCAATGCAGCATACAGAAGGTACAGCAATACTGAATGTGTCATCCTTCAGATGAGATGTTAAACTGAGGTCCCATCTGCTTGAATTGGTGGTAGCTCAGGTGGATATGAAAGACCCATGGGAACATATGGAAAAGAGTAGCGGTCCTTTATTATATACAAATGAACTCTTATTTACAACATATTCATGTATTTACAAATATTTACAAATGTACAAATACATACATACATATATATATATATATATATATATATATATATATATATATATATAAATGGATATATAGATATGCACATATATTTATACATATTCATAACTTCCTTTACAGTTAAACTAAATTTTCATCCCTACTAGACCCCCACTTATTTTCCATAATCACCATCTGATTTTACTTAATATTGTTGCTAAAATCCATTTACCATTAAACATGTTGTTGTTGTGTCTTTCGGCTTTTCCCGGTTAGGGGTCGCCACAGTGGAACTCCGGTCCGCTAATGATTGGCAGTAAATTTTTATGGGCTGGCTTGCCAGGCCTAACGCACAACCTTCAATGAAGGAACGCCCATTCACGCATGTCGCCACACAGAAGACGCTCTAACTGAGAATTGAACGGGCAACGTCTAACTGTGAGGCGACAACGCTACCGCAGCACCACCATAACATAATTTCATTTATTATTTCATTCTGTATAACCTGTGTGACATAAAATAACTTGTCTATTCTTTTAACATATTCTTTACTTCTATTCTTATAATATACATATATAATTAATGCTTGTTTTATCCACTTCTTACATATCTCTGAAAAAATCTTCTTTAAGTATTTTCCCCATAACGTTTTTACTCTTTTACATTTCAGAAGCACATGGTCTGTCATTTCTTCTGCTTGACAGTGAAACATATTCTATCACTTTCTTTTTATATTGGATATTTCCTTTTATTGCTAATTTATCTATTACCAGTTTCCACAAAAAATCTTGACATTCTATTTTCTAATTACACCATTTGCTTCTTATTTTTATAGTTTTATTTTTTCTTTCATCTATTATATTTTTCCTTAGTTTTACATAGCAATGTTTTATTATTACATTCCTATAACATACTTTTCTTTTTCTGTACCATCAATTTTTATTTTCATAAAATATTTTTCTTTCTAACATTTTATTTCATTTATATACTCTTTTTTCTTTTACTCTTTTTACCATACCCTGAAATGTATTATGCTGCACGCGCACACACACACACACACACACACACACACACACACACACACACACACACACACACACACACACACACATATATGGGTCTACTTTACATCACCTAAATCTCATTTGACTGAGACCAAATGACCTAATTTTCAAAATACTAAAATCTCATTTGAGTAAATCTCATTTAACTGAATTGTAAGCCATAGACATAATGTGGGTTTCCCTTCCTCTGTGACTTGTTTGTGGTAAAAAGAATTTCTGACTGTCCAAATATTGATAGTCGTGTAGAAAGTAGTGTTGTAGTGTTTCTAAATGTGGTTATGTCTCTTTACATTTTGATGGGAAGTATCTAAAGTAATATGGCAGATGTATTGTGTGTTTCCAGCAGTAGTGGCAGCATGTAGAGTACTGTAAGGCAAGTACAAGGTATATGCCCTTTTCCACACTGTAGTGTGATCCTGGAGTTAGTATATATAGTTGGGGGGTGTGGGGGTGTAGCCCCCTACCTTGTTTGGTTTTATATAGTCTGGTTTCTATTAAGAGGGTAAGTATTTTTTTATATTCTGGAAAGTGGTAGTCATTAGTGTTGTAAGTGTGTATGTCTTTTGTTTAAAATGTAGTCTTTTAAAATTTAGCATTGTAAACTTTCGGTGAAATGAGATTCAGTCAAATGAGTTTTCAGTATTTCAAAAATTAGGTGATTTGGTGTCAGATATATGTGTGTGTGTGTGTGTGTGTGTGTGTGTGTGTGTGTGTGTGTGTGTGTGTGTGTGTGTGTGTGTGTGTGTGCATTAATGTGTATATATATATATATATATATATATATATATATATATATATATATATATATATATATTAATTAAACCAAAAACCTCACGAATAAAAAAATTGATCATATAAAACTAAAGCAACGCAATAACGAACACGAACGTATTAACTTTATTACATAAACCAGGTAAGCGCTTCCATTCCAAAAGGAACTTCTTCAGACAAAGTCAAAGACTTAAAAAGCCTTATTTAAAAGATTGCATCAGAAACAACTGACCAAAGTGAATCAATGAATTAACCCTTTCCTTTTTAAGACTACCTTGTAATTCTCTCTTTCATTTAGTCCAGGGAAATTACATCATCATCAAACCTACTAGCATAATTTGCTACTTGATCGACCACAGAAAATTTAAAACCAACTGAAAAGGTATATGCCCTTTTCACCACTGTAGTGCGATCCTGGAGTTGTATATATAGTTAGGGGGATTGTGGGGGAACAGCCCCCCACAATGGGTCATGTAGCACTCCACCTATTCTGGTCTTATATCGTCCACTTTACAATTCAGTATGTTGAAATTTAGCATTGTAAGATTTCAGTATTATGGGTTTCAGTCAAGTGATTTTTCAGTATTTTGAAATTTCAGTCTTATGGTCTCAGTCAAATGAGTTTCAGTCATATGAAGTTTCTATCATCTGATAGGGATCCATATATATATATATATATATATATATATATATATATATATATATATATATATATATATACACACACACACACACACACACACACACACACACACAATTTTACCACTAATCTCTCGTTGTTTTTATTTATTCACTTTAACAGTGTACAAATTTAATGAAGTTTCATATACCACTAGATTAATTAACACTAAACCTCTTCTCTCTTTTATTTACATGCAAAACTCCTCTTTTTACTGGATTTAATCTAGAACACCATATAAATAAAATATATATATATCAGCAGTAATTCCTTTTCAAATACTGTTGGCAACATAAATACACTTGCTAAATATGTTATTTTCCATTCAGTACTGATTATTATCAAATAATGCTTTTTTTCTGAATGATAATGTATATGTTCTCCAGAAAAGACCATTTTGTTTTATTTCTTCTGTAGTTTTTCCCCATTGACTTCTTACATCTTTATTCCCAAATGTTATACCTAACATAGAAATGTCATTAATTGTAAAATATCTATACATTATCTTTACTACATCACCTAAACCTTTACTTTTCTCTTTATTTAAAGCTGTCCCTAGCACCTCTAGATACTCATTTATGGAATGCATTACTTCTTTTACTGAAATTTTGTTTTTTTTGCAATTGCTATAATTTCATCTGCATATGATAAATTAACTGGAATTCTTAACCATTCGGGTGTTATAATTCCCCATCTCCTACATTTTGTAATTTAGTTCACATACTATCACACTCATAATTAATGTAAAGCGTATACAACTCATTAGATATCCCCATCTTGCACAATTCTTCATATGTACCTCTTGGCTTAACCAGCCATTTACAAGTCATTTACTTTATTATTACTATATGATAACATACACAATTTCCTATATTACTCACTTATATTATATTCTTTCATAATTACCCATGAGATTTCATGTTGAATTGTATCAAATGCCTTATTAAGGTCTCCTAACATGATTTTTTGTTTCTTCTTTTCTATTCATAATATCATCCACACTTTCTCTATCATTAATAAATCTTGATAACCTTTCCCCTTTATACTAGATATACTATCTTGCATAATATTTTCCATTTGACTTTCAAATCTCTTTTTTATTATTTTCATAAAAATTTTATAATCATTATTATTCAGTGCTACCAGTCTTCGGATTTTTTAATTGTCTTATATTTCCTTTCTTCCAATTCAATTTAAGTTTTAACTTACCACATCTTATAACATACATTTTTCTATCATTTCTATCTGAACTCATTTAGTGTCCAGAGCTTTGTAGGAGGTGGATGCAGAAGGATTAGAGTTAGCTATGGATGCTTGCTCACCTATCAGTGGACAGTTGTGGTAGAAAACTTCTGCCTATGAAAAGGCCTTGGACTGCAGCTGTTCTAGTTATATGAGATCCACATACACTGTAGCCAGGGGATATTGATGTGAAGAACTGCACATTCACAAAGGCCCAGAGAAACAGGCACCACAGCATGTTTTTTTTTGGCAGGGGGGGGGGATTTACAAGCATTAATAAATCGCATAAGTCTTTCTAGATAATGTCCATAGTACATCACTGTCCTAGTATCCTAAGATTCAAGTAGTCAAGAGACTGAATGAGCTGACAAATTTTGGGAGCACCACCCACTGCTGAGCAATTGTGTACCAAAGCCGGAAAGTTATATTCAAAAATTTTTTCCCTTAGATACTACTGTAGCACACTAGTGTAGCCCTCATCCTTAGTGCTTTCCCAATCAAAGAAATACTGCTAGTGAGCTATAACCTATTAACCACCAGAAAAAAAAACCCAGGCGGAAATTTCCAACCACTGAGCTCCTCCACAAATGATTTTGAAAATTCACCCCAAATGACAAGAATCTTCAGCCTAGCATTATGGACAGTTGGACTACTCTTGTTTCTCCTGCAAACCTTGTTGACTTGGGTTTGTTGAGGCAATGTAGCAATCGCCTCATCTATGCCAACAGCCCTCTACTAATGACACACTCTAGTACAGAGTGTGAGAGCTGTAGCTATACCAAGAATCTTGACTCCATTCTCTCTCGCACTCAAAACAGTAACATGGAAGAGGTTGTCAACTCACCCACCACTACATATGCACATAGTACCATTACTCATACACATAGTATACATCAAACACAAAAATCTACATATGCTGAGGATTTCTCGAAAAACTTACCTAAACACCAGAGACCTCCAAAAAACAAGACTGCTACAAGTAACACAGTTCCTGTGGCACCCACAACACATAGCAACATCAGCATCTCACCCACCAAGCATGTAAGGTGAAACACTCAAAAAACTAATTTTCTTGTCATTGGAGACTCAATAGTGAGACACACGGATGTCCCACTCACCAGGCTGGACAAGGAGAAAGTCATCACCAAATGCCTGTCCAGTGCCAGGATTCATCAGATCTTACATGCATTCAAGTCTCTCAGCAACAAGTACCATTATGACTCTGTCATAGTTCATGTTTGTGTGAATGACCTGAGATGTACCTCACTGGAATATATGAAGAGAGACATGGTTGAGTTCTCTGAGTATGTGCCCCAGATAGGTATGACCTATCCTTGAGCAGCATACTACCCTCACATAGAATGATGCAGCAATATAAACAAAATGATTGATTTCAATAATTGGCTTAGCTTTTTTGTGTCATTCAAAGGGGATCCATTTTCTATCAGCCTGGAAATCCATGCTCGACAAACCTTGCTGCTTTGCCAGAGATGGCTTATACCTGGCACCTCCAGAATTTCAGCCACTGGCAAAGGCGCTTCCCTCCTCCTTAGTGCCTTTTTTTAGGCAAGGTCTCGAAAACAACATTACCAATGTGAAATTAGCCAACCTGAACAAAATCAGGGTCATGTTGCTAAATGCTAGGAGCTTACACCAAAAACTGCACTCCCTGGAAGCACTTCTATCTCTAGAAGATGTAGATGTCTGTTCAGTTATAGAAACCTGGTTCAAGGTCTCAGAAAGAACCCTGGCCTTGCAAAGCTACAATGCCTTTTAGACTGCAAAATGAACATGAAAAGCAATGGAGGAAGTGTTTCTATCTATATTTCTAATAAATTCACCTCCCATCTAGTTAGACTGGACATCTCCATGGAGTTACTCCAAGTCCAGTTTACAGTGGGTAAGACCCTCATTAAAGTCCTAGCCAGTTATAGATCCCCCTCCAATGGATCACAAGGCCACAAAGCCTACTTGACCAAACTGGGGACAATAGAAATTTTACTGAACACTCTGGTCATGGGGGATTTCAATTATCCCACCATCATCTGGGAAACCTACACTATCCCCAACTTACTAGTACAAAAGTTCCTTGATTTTGTTAATTCAAATGCCCTGGAACAAATGTTATACTCCGACAAGAGGAACAAGCATTATATATCTTGTCCTCACTAATATGTCAAACAGATGAACTACTGCAACTGTCGGACACTCATTTGTTAACTCTGACCACAAAACATTCATCTTCGAACTAGAACTAACACCAGAACTCACAAAAGGTGAAATCAGACTAAAGGTGTTCACCAAGGGAAACTATACACTCCTAGGTGAAGGTATAAATGCATTCCAAACCCCACCCCAAGCTGGAATTGGTAGCTACACCAAAGCTTGCATTAAAGCCCTGTACAATAACTTACATAAGTGTATAAACTCAGCTGTACCATAATGAATCAAAGCTGGAGCCCCAAGTAAAAACAAGCTGCCATGGTGGACATTCAGCATCAACAAACTTTAAAATAAATGCAAAAGTTTCTGTCCATGAAAACAAAGGCAAGACTCCAACAATGAAAAAGCACTCACCTCAGACTCAACAGGCAAATTACACAACCTGTCAAATCCTCTAAGGGCTCCATTGAGTGAAACTTAACAAGTACAGCCAAGGATAACCATAAGGCCTTTTATGGCTACATACATAGCCTAAAAGGTAGGACCCAAGCATGTGGAGAACTAGTGACCAATAGTATCACACACTCTGACCCTACAGAGATAGCAAACTTGCTAGCGGATAGGTTTGACAAAAATTTCACTCCCGTATCCCCTCCTTACTTATCACAAACCTTCCCCCAGACTTTCTCCCACCATACATATTTGAAGAGAAGGTCCTCAAAGCCTTGTCCAAGGCAAAAAACTCAGGCTCTATGGGACCAGGTAACATCCCAGGCTGTCTTCTCAAAAGGCTAAAACATAAACTAGCATCACCATTATGTACCCTTTTCAATCACAGCCTAATCACAGGCTTTGTTCATGCAGAATGGAGAACAGCAACAGTTACTCCCCTCTATAAAGATGGCCTAACAATAATCCCAGGGAATTACAAACCTATATGCCTGACAAGCCTCATCAGTAAGGCCATGGAACGTATCATTATGAACCTCATAAATAAAGACATAGGTGAACTCCAAACCCTAGATCCTACCCAATTCGGCTTCATTAAAGGCAGACCCTGCCTGTTAAATCTGGTGGACTTTGAAAATGCAACCAGGGCCATTGATGAGGGCAAATCTGTGCACACAGCATACCTCGACTTGGCAAAGGTTTTTGACACAATCCCACATTCAGTATTACTGACAAACTTAGCAAACTGAATGTAAACCCCTTTGTTGTAAGGTGGATTGCCAACTCACTCACAAACCAGACATACACTATCTAAGTGGGTGACTCCACATCAACCAGCAGACCTGTGACCAGCAGGGAGCCACAGGGGTCAGTGCCGGGCTCCTACTGTTTGGTATATTCTTCTCAGAGGTTCAGATCAAAACTAAGAGGTTGTGGCTAACCACATTTGCAGACGACTATGAACTAGGTGCTATCATTGAATCCCCAAAAGATGTCGGTATACTCCAGGAGGGTGTCACCCAGACCTACGACTGGTGTATTAGTCATGGTCTCAAAATGAATGAAAAGAAATGCATCATCATTTCCTTCAGCACAATGTCCCTTCACACTATCAAATGAACAACAATACCCTAAGTACCCATGAAGTGGTAAGGGACCTGGGATCACCAATTGACTGCAACCTTAACTTCGACCGCCATGTGTCTACTGTGTAAGGAAGGCATTCTAGGCAGCACACTTGATTAGTAAAGGCATCAACCTGAGAGCAAAGAGGTTATAACCCTTCTATACTCAGCACTAATCCATCCCATAATTGAGTATAATGCCGAGTTTGGCATGTACCATACAAAGTACATGCAGCAACTGGAGAGACCTCAGACGTTTCTAACAAAGAAGATCAAGGGGCTCCAGCATGTGCTTTACACCGACCGACTAAAGTCCCTGCCACTAAACTCCATATCGTATAGACTTCTTAAGGAAGACATGCCTGGCCTACAGAACAATCCAATACCCAAACCTAATGAACTTGCTGCATATCAGTAAATCAAACTGGACTCAGGCTACATATTCTAGGGACCTAAATATGGCCTGTGACTTAAATAGGACATGGTGAAGGGACATATTTATCTCCCAGTGACTGCCGCATCTTTGGAGCAGGCTACCAATTCATGTGAAACAGAGTACCTCTATCACTCTGATAAAGAGGAACCTGGAAAAGTGAATGGGTCACCATAAATTCTTATTGGAGATAGTGCTCACAACCCTCCTGGACATGGGCAGTCGTCACTAAATTCAATTTTGGGTATTGACTAGAATTTTCATGGTATTACATTGGGATGAAATGGCTAGGCTTAAAATAACCTCTGGGTCGATAGCCTAGTAATCTCCTATGATCCTATGATAGTCATAGCAGAGTCAACAAAACTTTAAAAAAAACAGCAAAACTATAAGAACTGGTACAGCAATTTTTTTTTTTGGAAAGAACATCTGAATTTATTTTTTGATTGATTGTCTTTTTTGACTGTGAACGTCTAACTGGATGTCATCCATTTTCTGTGGAGGCCGGGAGAGGAAAGCTGCATTGCATAAACTTGTGACTAACTGTTTAATTTTTTAAAAGCAGTACTTGTTTTCAAAATAATGATGCATAGTAATAATGAGTTGCAATAAAATACAGGGATGATAGAACTGGTTGTATACATACTGATAAAGGACAGTTTCATACAGCGCATTTCATTTTGAAAGTAATCTGTAATAGATTTTATACAAGCAGCAACAATCTTACATTAAAATAAGATACTGATTGATGTCATTGAGAGAAACATGTGTATGAGTATTGAGCATGAAAGTTAGTGAAGGGTTTTAGAAGTTTTATAGAGAAAATAAGGTGAGAGTAAGTGTCAAAAGCTGCTTGAGAGAAAGAGAGTAAGTGACAGAGACTGAAAGGGGATTTGAGTTGTTGATTTGAGGGGCAAATAAATTAGGTTACATAAAGAGAGAGAATGGGAGGTGACAATTAAGATATGAAGTGAGACGAATCTTCTTCTTCTTTCAGCTGCTCCCGTTAGGGGTCACCATAGCAGATCATCTGTTTCCATTTTTCCTGTCCTCTGCATCTTGCTCTGTCACACCAACCACCTGCATGTCCTCTCTCACCACATCCACTAACCTTATCTTAGGCCTCCCTCTTTCCCTGTTACCTGGCAGCTTCACCCTTAGCATCTTTTTCCCAATATACTCTGCATCCCTCCTCAGCACATGTCCAAACCAACATAATCTTGCCTCTCTGGCTTTGTCTCCAAACCTTCCAACCTGGGCTGACCCTCTAATATACTTATTTCTAATCCTGTCCATCCTCGTCACACCTAGTGCAAATCTTAACATCTTCAACTCTGCCACGTCAAGCTCAAACCCCTGCCTTTTTGTCAATGCCACTGTCTCCAACCCATATAACATAGCTGGTCTCACTACCCTCTTGTATACCTTCCCTTTCACTCTTACTGGTACTCATCTGTCACAAATCACTCCTGACAGTCTTCTCCACCCACTCCATCCTGCCTGCACTCTCTTCTTCACCTCTCTTCCACACTCACCATTACTCTGAACTGTTGATCCGAAGTACTTAAACTCATCCACCTTCGCCACCTCTACTCCCTGCATCCTCACCATTCCTCTACCCTCCCGCTCATTCACACACATATATTCTGTCTTAGTCCTGCTGACCTTCATTCCTCGTCTGTCTAGAGCATATCTCCACCTCTCCAGGATCTCCTCCACCTGTTCCCTACTCTCACTACAGATCACAATGTCATCTGCAAACATCATAGTCCACGGGGACTCCTGTCTGATCTCGTCTGTCAACTTGTCCATCACCATTGCAAATAAGAAAGGGCTCAGAGCTGATCCTTGATGTAATCCCACCTCCACCTTAAACGCATCCGTCACTCCCACTGCAGACCTCACCGCTGTCACACTACCCTCGTACATATCCTGTACCACTCTTACATACTTCTCTGACACTCCCGACTTCCTCATACAATACCACAACTCCTCTCTAGGCACCCTGTTATATGCTTTCTCTAAATCCACAAAGACGCAATGCATCTCCTTCTGACCTTCTATTTACCATCAACACTCTCAGAGCAAACATCGCATCTGTAGTGCTCTTTCCTGACATGAAACCATACTGCTGATCACTAATCATCACCTCCCTTTTTAACCTAGCTTCCACTACTCTTTCCCATAACTTCATGCTGTGACTGATCAGTTTAATCCCTCTGTAGTTACTACAACTCTGCACATCACCCTTATTCTTAAAAATCGGTACTAAAACACTTTTTCTCCATTCCTCAGGCATCCTCTCACTTTCCAAGATTTCATTAAACAATCTAGTTAAAAACTCCACTGCCATTTCACCTAAACACCTCCATGCTTCCACAGGTATGTCATCTGGACCAACAGCCTTTCCATTCTTCATCCTCTACATAGCTATCCTTACTTCCTCCTTGTTAATCCACTGCACTTCATGATTCACTATCCACACATCATCCAACCTTCTCTACCTCTCATTCTCTTTATTCATCAGCCCCTCAAAGTGCTCTTTCCATTTGCTCAACACACTGTCCTAGCTTGTGAGTACATTTCCCTCATTATCCTTTATCACCCTTACCTGCTGCTCATCTTTACTAGCTCGGTCCCTCTGTCTAGCCAATCGGTACAGATCCTTTTCTCCCTCCTTAGTGTCCAACCTTTTATACAACTCTTCATACACCTTATCCTTAGCCTTCACCACCTCTCTCTTTGCCATGCACTTCATCTCCTTATACTCTTGTTTACTTTCTTCATTTCTTTGACAATCCCACTTCTTCTTCACCAACGTCGTTCTCTGTATACTCTCCTGTACTTCTTCATTCCACCACCAGGTCTCCTTGTCCTCCTTCCTCTTTCTAGATGTCACACCAAGCACCTTTCTAGCCATCTCTCTTACTAGCTCTGCTGTAGTTACCCAGCTATTTGGTAACTCTTCACTGCCACCCAGTGTCTGTTTTAACTCTTCCCTGAACATCACCTCACAATTACCCTTTTTCAATTTCCATATTGATTTGAATATGAAAATATGAAGTGAGATGAATAAATGTCAGAAAGGTTGTGAAAGGGTGGGGGTATCTTGGACAAGAAGGTGGAAGAATTTGAGAAAATTAGGAAAGAACATGAGGTTATGGGAGAAATTGTCATCCTGGAGATGAGCATAAGCATGTCCTGGATTGATTCAGATATTGTTTTAGTTCTATTTTAAAGTAGGGTAGTTTGTCTATAATTGTTTAATTTTGTGCGGATAAGGGATTATAAAAGGACAATGCATCCTGCCACTAGAGTTGTTGTGTCTTTCGGCTTTTCCCGGTTAGGGGTCGCCACAGCGGAACTCCGGTCTGCTAATGATTGGCAGTAGATTTTTATGTGTTGAATTGCCAGCCCTGATGCACAACCTTTAACAAAGGTGTGCCCATTCATGCATGTCTCCAGACAGAAGACGCTCTAGCTGAGAATTGAACGGGACAACGTCTTACTGTGAGGCGACAGCACTACCGCAGCACCACCATCACAGTATATTTCTGCAACTAGAGTTACAGATGCAAAATTATAATGTAAATTTACATTCAGGAATACAGTCTCTTGGGCAAATGAACCCAGAGTGATAACTTTTGAATGTGCAAGTAAAGGAAACTGTAAGCCTGAACATAAAATAATAATGATTGTATATATGAAAAGTAATGTCAAAGAACATTCTTTCTGCAAAGGAAAAATCATTTTATTGAAGAACGATGGATGGATAGATCATCTACACAAACATGACACTATTTAAAGCACTGCATCCTGATACAGAAAAGACATTAAAGAGCCAATGACCACAATCAGTAATAGAAGGTGTTGCTTTTCAAGAAACTGCTTGTTTTTAAAGTCCTGCAGATGACAGTAAAATCAGTAATGGGCATGACATTTTGCTTATGATTAGTGATGCTAATGGAAATCTACAAGTAGGTTTATGAAATGCCAAGATCTCAGATGGTTGCATGTAAACTCTTGTACCTTATAGATGTCACTTAGGTTCATAGGTTTATAGATAGGTACTAAGCTATCCGCCCAAAGGCATTTATAAGCCTAACTGGAATGTGTTGGCTTTCAACACCCCCTTAGATTAGTTCCCTGTGCCTCTGTCCAACAGAGCCATTGATGTGATCCCTGGGGTAAACTTTCTGTTTCCCATTCACTCATCAAGGTTTCTCTTGAAGAGGGTTAGCGAGGAGCTCTGCCTAATGTAGATTGGAATCTTGTTCCAGAGCATGGGAAGTCTCTGGGGAGGAATCTATGCCTTCAGCACGTCCTATTTATTGTTGTGGTGAGGTTTAGATCCTTGATGTGTGTGGCTTAAGGGGATATGTTTTTTTTTAGGTGGAGCATGTCCATCAATTCTGGGTTGGATGTGGCCTTGTATGTCAGGCAGAGGTCACCTTTGAGTAGGTGCCATGCAACCGAGTACAGCTGGAGTTTCTTCAGTCGAGCTGCATAGGGCATCTGCTTGAGGCCAGTGATCCTCTTGGTGAGGTACTTCTGTGGTCTTTCCAGTTGTTGTAGGGGTCTTGTAAGGTACATCCCAAATGGGGCATTGTTCTCCATGATGGGTCTGATGAGTGATGCTTAGAGGGGCTCAATGACCTCTTTCGATCTGGATGCAAACCCTTTTGTGATTAGGTGGGCCACAGAAGGATTTTCTAACCACTTTGGCAATGTGATTATCAAAGGAGAGGTTACTATCTACTTGGGTCCCCAGATCCCTTATTACGTCTTCCGTATTTCGGGGGCTACCACCTATGTGATAGTTTGTGGGTACTTTGTTTTTTCCAAAGGGGATGACTATGCACTTTTTGGCATTTAGCTTGAGGCCATATTTTTGACACCAGGTATCTGTCTCAGTGAGACCCTTTTGGAGGATGTCTGTGTCAGCCGGAGAGTCAATTATAGCCCCTAGTTTGCAGTCGTCTGTGAACTTGGTCAGCCATAGTCCTTCTGTGCTTGCCTGTACCTCTGAGAAGTATATGCCAAACAGGAGAGGTCCTAGGACTGAGCCCTGGGGAACGGCACTTGTAACCGGTTTAGAGTCAGACCTAGCTCCCGCAACTCTTACCATGTGGGTTCTGTCCATGAGCCAGTGGGCAACCCATCTCGTGACATAGTGGTGTATGTTCAGGCTGGTGAGTTTATCTATAATACCCGAGTGGGGAATGGTGTCGAAGGCCTTTGTGAGGTCTAGGTAGGCTTTGTGGACCACCTTTCTCTCATCTATAGCCTTGGTAACTGTCTCAAAGAAGTCCACCAGGTTTAGGAGGTATGATCTGCCCTTAACAAAGCCAAACTGGGTAGGGTCCAGTGTTTGGAGGTTCCCAATGTCTCTGTTAATGAGATCCATGATGATGCGCTCCATAGCTTTGCAGACAAAGCTAGTCAGGCTTATAGGGCGATAGTTCCCATGGTCCGTTGTGACTCACCTTTGTGGAGAGGAATAACCATTGCTGTGTGCCAGTCTGTGGGCTCATAGCCTGAGGAGAGGCTGAGTTTAAACAGTGTGTTTAGGTGAGAGGTTAGTTCATCTTTGAGCTCATGTAGGATGCAGCCTGGGACATTGTCTGGTCCCATTGATGCTGTGTTTTTGGCTTTGGAGAGAGCTGTTTTAACCTGAGTGTCTGTGATTTCAGGGGCACGACATTCTTCTGGTATAGTTATGGGCCCTTATGGGGGTGAGAGGGGGGTGATGTTTGCACTGAACCTGTCTGCCAGGATGTTGGCTATATCGGTCGGTTCAGTGTAGTTTGTGCCATTCTGCACTAACTCCGAGCAGATCTGAGAATTGCCACTTAGATTCTTGACATAGCTAAAGAATGCCATGTGGTTATCTTTGGAGTCCATGGCAATTTTTCTTTCGAAGCTAGCCTTGGATGATTTTATGAGGGAACATAGTTTCTTGCTGATACTGATCAGGGATGTCTTCCCTTCTTGGGATTTTACTCTTTTATGTACAAGTTTCCTCCTTCTATTGTATAGCTTATTTATGGCAGGGGTCCACCAGACTGGTTTCCTTTTCTTGGATGAGTGAGTCTTGATTTTGTTTGGGATAGCACGATCCATGCATTCTTGTAGGTGCCCATACAGTGCATTAGTAAAGGATTTTGCAGCTTGGACAGCATTATCTTTTAGCATGGGGCTTTGAAACTTCCCACCTCGGTCTTAAGTAACGTGAAGTTTGCTTTTGAAAAGTTTTTCACAGTGGTTTCTTTGACCGGGGGTGGTGGTGGAATGTGGATATCCAGAGTGATAAGTTTATGGTCAGATCTAACCAACGAGGGGTTGACCTCCGGTGTGGAACATCAGTCGCCCATGTTGGTGATGACCAAGTCCAATATGTTGTCACTTTTGGTGGGGGTGTTGACCAGTTGATCCAGGGCATTTGAGTTTATAAATTCTAGTTTGTACTTGAGTAGTTCTCCCTGTTAATGTTTGGGTAATTGAAATCACCCAATATCAGGGTGTTTGGTAGGACATTTGTATTTCCCAGTGTTTCCAGGAATACGGTGTGGGGGTCCTGGGACATGGTGGGTGATCTGTAGCAAGCTATAATTTGAATAGCAGTTTTACCCATTGTTAGTTGCACGTGGATGATCTCTGAAGCATTGTGTTGTGCCTCTAACCTGGAGGTGTGGGTATCCTTGATGAATATGGATACACCCCCACCTTTTGTATTTTGGTCTGGGTTTTGTGGCTGAAATGTATGGTATGAGTTGTAGCCTGGTAGTGCTGGGGTGCTTTCTGGAGCCTTAAACCATGTTTCTGTTACTGCACCTATATCGATTTTCTCCATACTGAGGAGTGCCTCGAGTGCGTGCATTTTGAGGTTTAGACTTCTGGCATTGAGTAGCATTACCCTCAGTTTTTTGTTGCTTGTGCTACTTACAGTGGTGGGTTTGTCTTTTGAGCCTTGCCTAAAAAAGGCACTATGGGGGTGAGAAGAGCCTTGGCCATTATTTGAAAGCCTAAAGTGTGACAGGTGCAAGCCGTCTCTAGCGAAGCAGCGTGGCTTGTCGAGCATGTCATCCCAGGCTAACAGACACTGGATCCCCTTTGAATGACACCAGAAGCTTAGCCAATTGTTGAAATTGATAATTTTTTCTCTATACCGTGGTATCCTTCTTGGTGAGAACAGGATGCTACTCAGGGTCAGTGTCATACCTGCCTGGGCTATGTGATCAGAGAGCTCCTCCATGTCTCTTTTCATGTAGTCCAGGGAGGTACGACTCAGATCATTCACACCAACATGGACAATGATAGAGTCATATTTGTACTTGTTCTGGAGTGACCTGAGTGCCTGTGTTATGTGGCAGATCCTGCCATCCAACAGGCAGCTAACAGTAACCTTCTCCTTGTTCATCCTAGTGAGTGAGACGTCAGTGTGCCTGACTATAGAGTCACCTATTTACTAGTGTGTTAGGTATGTTATTTTGCCTTAAGGGCTGTGATTGCATGGCACACTGGTTTTGTGAAGTATGTGTTTCATGGTTTGTGTTGGGGAGTGGAGGTTGCTTGGATGTCTGCTTTGGAGGTCTCTTTTGCTTTTGCAGATTTTTATTTAGAGCCTCCGAGTATGTTTTCGTGTATTTATGTGTGTTTTTTGCCAGTGCTGGTTTCATAGGTCTATGTGAAACTGGTGGTGTAATGCAAGTAATTCCCTTCTCCTCTTGACTGCCTGGTCCAGTCTTGGGTTGAGAGAGCTTAGCCTCCAGTTTGGCTGTATAATTGCAACTCTCGCATGTATTAGTGTTTGGTGGAAGGAGGAGATGGTTGTCTGTGTACATGAGACAATTGTAACATTGCCTCAAAATGCCCATATTCACCAGTTAGACCGAAGAGTACACCTGAAACTGCCCTTTGGACATGCCTGGACAGGAACAGTGAACTGTTTTACTGATTGGCTGGTAAGGTCGAATAGAGAGCCTTGTCCTTCTCTACAGTATAGGGGGGGTCTAGTGCTATGGTTTATTAGTGCTTGCTATGAGTTTTGAGCAAGTGCTGGGATGAGAAGTGAATGGTCTGAGTGCTTAAGTTGAGTCTTTGTCTAGTTCTAAGGGAAAAATTGAAGAGTAGACTTTGTGGAGCTGGGAATAGTTATACCCTAGCTAACCAGCACTGCCCAGCATGCAAAACAGCCCAAATGCGGGTTTTATAGCAGGGAAATGAAAGAGATAGAAATTAGCCCAAAATGGCCAATAAGCTACTAATTTCTGGGCTAAAACCACTCCTCCAGGGACAGATAGGCTGCTCAAAGCACTCTCTCTCACAGCGAACAGCGAAACTTCCTTCTATCCAAGTAAGGTATGGGCAAACACAGAAACTTGTAACACAGCCATGAATTCAGCACTAACCTGAAAATTTGACTGTACTAGCTTAGAAAGGCAGGAAAATGAGTATATTTTTGTTTTTTTTTTGTTTTTTTCAGAAAATAAAGCAGATAAAATCAAAAAAAAATACTTTAAATGCACAGAAATGACTATCACACTTGAGTATATAGTCTACAACAGTTAAACAGGTAATTTAAACACAAAAACAACTTTGTTAAAGTGCAGGCAGTAAATAACCCACGGTAGTGGTGCTGCAGTAGTGTTGTCGTCTCACAGCAAGACGTTGTTGCGTTCGATTCTCAGCTAGAGCATCTTCTGTGTGAAGACATGCGTGAATGGGTGTGCCTTCGTTGAAGGTTGTGCGTCAGGGCTGGTAACTCGGCATGTAAAAATCCACTACCAAACATTAGTGGACCGGTGTTCCGCTGTGGCGACCCCTAACCGGGATAAGCCGAAAGACACAACATGTAGCTGAAATAAGCTTTAAATCACAGAAACTTTAGAAAATCTGCGTTTTAGGTGGAATTAGCTAAAGGCAGCAAGAAAATGCAGAAAAATTATACTTAGTCACTCCAAAGTCTCTCTTTTGTCTCTCTGCTGCTGTAGAACTCTGCAGGGCACCAGGCAGGAGCTTGCTGAGCTGTATACTAGCCCCAAAACCTTGCAAATGCGGGTTTTATAGCAGAGAAATGAAAGAGATAGAAATTAGGCCAAAATGGCCAATAAACTACTAGTTTCTGGGCTGAAACCACTCCTCCAGGGACAGATAGGCTGCTCAAAGCTCCCTCTCTCACAGTGAACAGAGAAACATCTTTCTATCCAAGTAAGGTATGGGCAAATACAGAAACTTGTAACACAGCCCTGAATTCAGCACTAACCTGAAAACTGCACTATACTAGCTTAGAAAGGCGGGAAAACAAGTATATATATTTTTTTGGTTGTTGTTTTTTTTTTTTTTTTTTTTTTTTTTTCAGAAAATAAAGCAGATACAATAAAAAACCCACTTTAAATGAACAGAAATGGTTATCACACTTGAGTGTGCAGCCTACAACAGTTAAACAGGTAATTTAAACACAAAAACGACTTTGTTAAAGTGCAGGCAGTAAAATAAGTACAATATGTAGCTGAAACAAGCTTTTTAAATCACAGAAACTCTAGAAAATCTGTGTTTTAGGTGGAATTAGCTAAAGGCAGCAAGAAAATGCAGAGAAATGCCTCAACAATACTATTAAACTGAATACTTATACATATGAATACAAGTTACAGTGTGCAACATTTTTCTTATTTTTTAACAGGTTAGAGTTATACACATTGGCCAAGAAAATGATATGTGGCATTTTAAGCAGTGGCATATATCCATAGAGCTTTCGAAATAGAGCAGTATTAATGCAATGCAGCTATGAAAACCCAAAGTATTCAGCACTAAGGAAGGGAGTGAGCTGAAGTTTTTAATCCACACCAAACTTTAATAAAGCACACTACATAAACACTTTAACAAAATGCTAGCATTTTTGTCTAGTTAAGTACAGACTTCATCAGATGCATGCAGGAATTCCTAAAACATGTGCCTTATATCTAAACAAAACCTGTAGCAGCCATCAATAGGACTAAAAGTCTTGAACACATAATAAGTGGGTTATGAGCAATGACCAGATCATAATCATCTATGTAGGAGGCAAGCTACATTGCACTGCTAACTCCCCCATCTCTCTAAACATATTAACTCTGAAACCACACAGTAGTGGGGATATTAGGACATTGTCTCATCTCCCACTGTTCTTCAGTATCTCAGTTTCATTCTGAAACTGAAAGAAGGCGTTGACAAATTAAACCAGCTCATCCTTTTTTCTGTTTAATGTCATTTCATGCATTAAATATATATCATATGATACTGTAATACTCCTAAAAGTTGTAGTTGGCCAGAACATCCTCATTTTTGGCTATTGTCAGATCTCCAATGTAAGAAAATTATTTACAAGCATATCAGGATGGAACATAGAGGCATAGAATTTTCAGGAACAGAGACATATACAAGTCTTCATCAAGCCTTTACTTTCAAGCACTACCCCAAACCTGTCACATGATGTTCCAGAATACACATACCTCTTAAAGAAATGGTACATAACATGTTTGGTCTGAGGCAGGATAAAATACCATCTTAATTAAGTCAGGGTGAGCAGAGCTCCCGTGGAAGTTTCATCATATAATTGACTTCCCATGTTCTCTTCAACGACTTCTGGTATACTTACAGATATTTATATTATTAACAGCTTCACTCGTGTGTGAATACCAGAAAGTCATTCACTGGCAGCCACAGAAAGACTTTTAATGGTGCTACTATACAAACATGCATATGGCTCTTAACTAAAAGCATTGGTGATAACAGTATAATGACAACAAGTACCTGAAGCATATCTTTGCAGTCATAATAACGTAACTTGGCAGAAAGTAATTCACTCATCATTTTATTCGCCTGAGTCATGGTTTCTTGCGGAGAATTATTTAAAGGAATGTGTGTTAGTTACAGCAACATGTCTATGTGCCATATGCTTAGGGACAGGGAGTGGTGACAAGCATCTTCTGATGTCTGATGGGAATTAGCTCCTCCCATTCATAAATAATTAATAGACAGGTTGTGATACTGTGTGGTGATATTTTATGTTTGCAGACTTTGCAAACTGTTTACAAGACCTGGGTGTTAAGATTTTGTGATTGCTACCCTGTTAAGTGATTTTAATTCTGTTGTTTTCATTCCTGTCATTATTTGTTTACTCCTTTTTTTTTGGATTATTGTCATTATTTAAGGTATAGTGGAACTGTTGAATAGCAGACATTTAGATCACTGACAACTGTAGCAACAGTATAATACAAACAACTTAATTTGAAATAGTATGGAAATTTGTCCTGCTGACAGTGATTTAAACATCTTCTTAATTGTTCATTTAGCTTTGCTTTTCGATTGAAAGTTTTGGATTCTGAACATTTTGGCTGTTATTCTGAGCACATCTTTAAGAAGTCTGTCTGAGGAGCTTAAAGGAATGATTCATTTAATTATACGAATAGATTTGCATGTTTTCTGTTTCAGGCTATGAGTTCTTATTATCCCCCCATACCTACTCAGCCTTCCTGGCTAAATCTGTTCTTTTTTTTTAGGGTAGGCCTTGACAGAATTACACAACATTCTTTTTCTAAGGCATGTAAGCATACAAGGACCTAAAAATGTATGTGTTTAGATACTGGGATCTTCGTTCCCCCATAGTGATGACGGTTTAAAGTACTGCAAATGAAGCGATGGATGGATGTATAGCTAGACATACAGAAAGACAAATAGACAAATAGATAAAAGTGACTATGAAGAAGCAGCCTTCATATATACATTCAGAATGATGTATGGCTTTATTTTCTGGCATCTCTCGGAAATTGCAGCAGAAATAATTCATCTCCATGAATAGAGGATACCAGTTAAGGGAGTTGTTTCTTAAAGATTCATAGATAAGTACTATGCTACTTGCCTTTGCAGGCTATTTTAAGCCTATCCAATTTCTCTTTTTGTGCTCAAATTAACCTATCGCATTTGATTAGAGATTGGCCTTACCCATTCCATGGCCAATAATTATATATTAACCCTAGTAAGAATAACTGGGATCATACCTTAGATAATTTAAGGGAACCCAGGCATGGGATAAAACATTTAGGAGCTGCCTCTGTTCATTAGTAGTCCTGGGGTAAATTGTCTATTTCCAATCCATACATCAAAGTTGCACTTGAATATCGACAGGGATGAACTTTGTTTTATGTGGATGAGGAGTCTGTTCCGGAGCAGCAGCATCCTCTGTGAGATATACCTATCCCTCCAAACCATTTTGTTGATGTTGCAGAAGGTTTACATCCCTAGACTGAGTATTTCTGATGACATTTGACATGTAGAAGTGCAGTAAATCCACCCATTTTGAGTCAGAGTATGCTCTTTATGCCAGACACAGGTCAACTCTTAGCAGTCTGTTGGTTGCAAAGTAGGATACTGTTAGAAGCAGGAACCCACAAGTACTCTACCACTATGTCTGAAGAGTTCCCAAAATTATCAGTTGGGCCCCAGTAAGTTCTAGTGCCAGGAAAATAGTGAAAAAGAGACATTCTTTGAAATTCATCATTTTTTGGTTGTTCTAGTTATGCAATATGCTTAGGTCAAATAAAAGAATACATCACTTATAAACATTAAGGAAAGTACCAAGACTCATAATAGATGAGAAACAATTGAGAGAGAGAGACAGAGAGAGAGAGAAAGAAAGAAAGAGAGAGAGAGAGGGAAAGGGCACATCTGTTTCTGGAAGAGTCAGAAATTTGATCAATAGAACAGGAAACCGAGAGCTAAGCTGTGTACTGATTGGTCAGGAGGAGGGAGAGAACTATCCAGGGGTGGCCCATGCTATTGGACTGCAGGATTGCAGCATTCCCCCCACAAAATAAAACAAACTTAAAAGGAAAAAAAAAGGACATGAAAAAAAATAAAAAAACAAATGCGAGTCCCGGACTTCCATGCATGCGTAATCAATGTTCCCAGAACATTATGCATGTATGCAGGAATCTGGACTACTGGTGAACCAGTCCAGATAGGAAGGCAGCCATTCTCTGTGGAAAGATCTCAGAAGTCTATGCAGTTACAAATGCATAGACTGGAAGGGGATCAGACTGCAACGTCTGCAGGCTGGATCCTGCTCTTGCAGGGATAATGACTTTGCTGCTATTTTGTAGAGCTTTTGAAATGCACATTGAGAATTATGAGCTGCTGCAGGAAGGGAATTAAGCTTAGGTAAAATGTTTGAATTAACAAAGCAGTGTGTGTGTGAATTAAGTGGAATGAATTAACGAAGCAATGTGTGTGTGAAATGCCCCCAGTGACTAGAAGAACTCAGGAAATATACCTGGTGATGGCTAGACTGAAACCCTGTACCTTGGGGAGTAGGTAGCAAAAGCTTGAATTCTTGCATTGTTAATAGCACAACAGGTAGTATACTTGTTTTTGATGCAGAAGGCTGTGGGTTCTATTCCCACAGTATATAGATGCATTGCTGATACTGTGTTTGACTTTTAAAGGGGGTGAATGCTGCAGTCCTGAGAATGTCCTCTTTAGCAGAGATACCTAGTAACGATGAACCTGTTATCAGTTTGCCATCCATTCCCTATTGCAGTATTACTAGCTTATCAATTTGTAATGTAATATAGGCAATTTATTTCTCAATGGCAACAAACACTTTATTTGTAGATGGAACAATGAAATATAAAGTTGTGTGCTAGCAATAACCTCTTCATTAGTTACAGATCTCTTTAATGTGGAATTATTTAGAACTTTTACTTCTGCAGAGATTGTGCATATTTACTGATACTGTTGGATTGTAGAAGTTTGAGTAGACTTTTATGATGGAAACATACCTCCCAACTGTACCAAATTAGCTATTTTTTTACCAATTTTTGGGGTCCAAATAATAGGGTGCCACAATTCCCATGTGGCAACCTTCATTTCTGAATTTTTTTCCCAGCTTTTTAAATTTTTTTTTCCATTTTTTGAGCTGACATCATCACGTGCATGATGACGTCAGCACCATCAGCCAGCCAGAATTGAACTCAAGGGCTCACATGCACACATTTCTGGCTACTAGGCAGCAAGCAGCTGGAAACTGCTGTTTGCTAGCGGAAAGGACTTTATTTTTATACTGGCTGCTTTGGATACTAGCAAGGCTGCTTTCGTGAGTGGAGAAGTGGATAGGAAACATGCTAGTTGCTTTCTGTGGGAAGGACTTTATTTGTTTTCATGAGTGGGAGAGTGATCATGGGTACTGCAGAGCTTTTGACAAGTGATATGTGTGTGTGTGTGTCTGTGAAAATGCCCCAGGTGAATACATCGGGTGGCTAGAGAGGTACTCAGTCAGGCTCAAACTCTGTACCTTGGGTAGAGGTAAAAAGAGCCTAAAGTCCCTGGCCACCACCACTCTCGAATTTATGCCTCATACTTTTGTTCTCTTCCTAAAAATCTATGGTTTTCAGGATTTTTGTTGCAAATCACTGAAGGATTGACTTCACTAAATAATGACAGGCATTTGAATTTCAAACTTCATATTCTTCAGACAATAAATGGTAACACAAAACCTTTTATTCTAGCAATTTTCTAAGTTTATAAGATCAGTATTTGAAATTTGTCCCTATTCTGGGACTGTATTCCCCCATTATTGGCTTTGTCCTGTATTTTTTGTGCCAAGACATTGAGTGCTATGGTCAGAAGTGAGAAGTCAATTCTGTATTCCCCCATTAATGGCTTTGTCCAGGTTTTTTTGCGCTAAGAGGTTGAGAGCTATGGTGAGAAGTGAGAAATGAATTCACTAAATGATATCCATTTAAGTTTCAGTCTTTCCTTCATTCAGAAAACTGCTGATTTGGCATAGTGGAATGTTGCTCTCAGTGTAGTCCACAAGGTCCTGGGTTCAAGACTTGGCAGTGAAATGCATGGTGGTAACATAACATTTTATTCTAGCAACTTTCCAAAATTATACAAGCAATATTTAAAATGTGTTCCTGGTTTTTGCCCCCCCCCCAAAGAAATTAAATTGAAAAATAAGTGCGAGGATCTTAGCAAGATGCCTATGGCTTACATTACTGTCATTATATTTATATATATATATATATATATATATATGTATGTGTGTGTGTATATACATTGTGTGTAGAAGTAGACTTTTATGTTGGAAATGTTTTGAATTGGGCAGTTTTGTCGTTATTCGTGCATTTTGTTTCATTGCTTCAAACAATAAATTTAAAATGGGCACTAAGTCTAACAAGTATGCTATATTATACAAGGAATGTGATTTAATAAAGTCAGGAAGGTGGATCAAAGAATACATGTATGTTTCTTGTTTTGTGTGTGAGGGGCCTATGATTTGAAAACAGCCCAGAGGTAATCTTTATCCACCACTGGCCAGATGCATTTTCTTTGGATGTGTTGTGGGTTTCAAATCTGTTTCAAAGAATGTGAGTTTCAAGGGCAGATAAGTTTTAATGCTAAGTCAATTTCATTGTAAGACAGTACAGCTTTGTTTAGCAGATGTCTATTAGTGCTTCTCCATTGTGCTATAAAATGTAAAAATAAAATCCAAATAATCATTGTAGAAGTAAAGCAGTATGCAAACATGAGTGATTTTGTTAAATGGGGCAAAATAGCCAGGTAATGGGACAGTGAAATTGCTGCAGGGGACTCTGGTGCCTTATTTTGGCTGTCTGTTCTTCAGTTTGCATTTGAAAGTTGGTATCCCACAATTCCAATGGTGTGGGCAGGGTTAGACAATTATGTATGTAACTTTTATGTTAATCAGAGTACAGATTTGTACCTATTTGTCATGGAACTTGTCTAGAATGTTGATGTTTACAGGTTGAGATGTATGGATGGAAATGTTCTGAAATGGGCAGTTTTGTCATTATTGGTGTATGCATTTTGTTTCATTGATTACTGGAAAAATGTTCAAAACAATAAATTTAAAATGCCTTCCAACAACTGTACTGTATTATACAAGGAATATAATTTAATACAATCAGAAAGGTGTATCAAAGCGCACATGTATGTTTCCTGTGCAAGGACCTATGATTAGAAAACAGCTCAAAGTTAATCTTTATCTGCCACTGGCCAAATGTCTTTTTTTTTAATGTGGGTTTCAATGCTATTTCAAGAATGTGAGTTTCAAGGGCAGAGAAGTTTTAATGCTAAGTTTATTTTCATTGTGAGACTGCATTGCTTGGTTTAGCAGACGTCTATTAGTGTTTGTGCTGTAAAATGTAAAATAAAACTTCTAAATGAAATACAAATCATTGTAGAAGTAAAGCAGTATGCACCTTACAGTGTTTATGGTAAATGGGGTGAAATAGCCAAGTAATGAGACATTGGAATAGCTGCAGGTGGAAGGCCTCATTCCACCATGATATTGTGAGGAGGGAAGGAAGGCAAACTCAGACAGCCCTTGCTGAACTATATCTATCAACTGTTCAGATTTTTGCAGCATGAATAGACTCTTTATTCTTATTTCTGTTTTGTTCCTCATAACATTTGTGCTTTTCTGACAAATCATTTAGGAATGAAGTCACTAAATAATGACAGACATTGAGTTTCAGACTTCATACCCTTCAGAAAAATGCATGAAACACCTGTTATACTGTCAGCTCTCTAAGTTTATACAAGAGCAATTTTAGTGCTGTTTGTATGTTGCCCAGTATATATTTGGCCTTGTCCAAATGTCCTGCATTAAGAGGTATGTGCAAATAAATTGCTTTATAGAATCAGGTATATCCAAACCTCTCAACTGTCCTTGATTTGGCTCAAAATGTTGCTCTCCCCTAATAATCCCTCCGCAAAATGACAAATTTGGAAGAAAATGTGGAGGGTTTACAATTAATAATAATTGTAATGGTCAGAGTTATAAATTACTTTTAATTTCAGAAATGCACTTAGATTCTTTTATTTTGTCAGCTGTTCAAGTTAACAGTAATAATATTAAAAAAGTGTCCCTTCTTTGACAGGTTCCCAGCTGTATTGTGTGGCTATTTTATATTTGTGCGTCACATTTTTGGTCCGTTTTTCTTAAAAGTGTGGTTTTCTGGCAAATTAGTGGCAAATCATTAAAGACTGAAGTTAGAAAATAATGACAGACATTTGACTTTCAGATTTCATGCCCTTAAGAAAATTCATATTAATGCAAGACCTGCATTCTGTTATCTTACTAAGTTTATAGGAGCAATATTTAAAAATTGTCCTAATTTTTTGGCCTTTGTCCCACTTCTATTTATGGCTTTGTCCACATTTCTTGCTCTGAGGTTGAAAGGTATGACAAATGTGTCAGGGCCATCACCTTCAGCCAGAGATATTTCAAATTGTGACATACTTATTGCACCCCACGCCCCCATGTAGTGACTCTGGATGTGTCCAAGCAATGCAAGGAGCAGTTATGTAGTGTTAAGTGTGCAGAGTATCCCCCATCCAATGTAGACTACAGTGGTATTTCATCTGTCATTGATTTTGCAGAATGTTCTGGTTTTCTGTCATATTTTTATACTGTTGATTTATGCTTCTTCTTATTCAGAAAACACATGTTGTTGCAGTGCCTGTTGCTCTGTGTTTAAGTAGCAATGCTTTAATGGCCATCAGGTAAGCTTGTCTGAGACTGTAAAATGCAAGCAAGCTTTAATAAGCATACTGTTAAAGAATTACCAACATTGTAAGCCTTTTTGTTGTTGCCATGCACAGAATATTTACATAACTAGATAGCGTATAAGCCTTGGGTATTGAAATGCATATGACAGTATTTGCAGTAAAGGACAGGATTACAGTATTTTCAGAAGTTCATTATGTTTGTTGGAGACCTGCTGTCATCTTTGCAGGCTTTACCCATAAACTAAACAGAATGACAATCTATCATGTGTGGTCCATAACCTTTGCAGAAATCCTTTAAGCAATTTATCTTGAGCTTGTTTCTTGTTTGCTGTTCATTTTTTACTTTGAGCATGTTTTCCCCATGAAACAAGTAGATAGTTGTTATCAGGCAGCAGGTCTTTTTTTGGATAAGAAACATTTTTACAAGTGGGGGTTTCACAGAGATTGCTACTTTCAGTATGTTACTTGGTACTTTTATAAAGCTGAATATAACTTATAATTAGAACTGCAGTACAAGGAAAAGTGGTTTGAGTTGAGTGCTGCTTGTTCTTTTATACTTGATTTTGACTGGCATTCCACTAATGTATTTAAAAACTAATTTATTTTTTCATGCCTCACAACGTCTTTGTTTCCATCTAGATATTAAGTAAGATGTCGTGTAGCCAAGGCATTGAAATATTTTTTTTCTTATACACTTCATTTTGTCTTGATTGGACTCTCATAATGATGGTTTGGCACCCAGCGCGTATTTAATTAAAGTTACAGATTTTGCAGTTATTAGCATAGCTCCATCCCTTTCTAGTTGGCCACACCCCTTTCCATTGGCCCCCACCCATTCAGTTGTCTCCTGCAGCCCCCCTTTGATTTGAAGCCACCAGCCACCACTGGAACTATCAGCACTGCAGAAGAAGTTTCACATTGTTGGTGGCTTGATGCCATTGCTCAGGCAGAGATGAGAAAAGGTTGGAAGAATGTTGTAGAAATGAGGTAAGCCTCACATGAAAACACATATAATAACATGCTCCAAGCTGCTGTCTATCCCACATGGCAGTGGTTGGTGCTGTGTGTCATTAGTTTCACCCAATGGTTAAACTATTGGCAGAGAACTTAGGGGATATTACTTCCCTATGGATGCAGATTATGTTTTGATAGATATATGAATATATTACTATATCTTCTGAGAGAAGAAGCATTGTATCAAAGGACAGGTTTATGTAAGTTATTGCAAGCAATTTAAATTCAAATGGGAGAGCAATAGTAAAACATGAAGAACATGATAGACACTCCTTGTTAAAATAGTTTACAGTAGTGTGAACACGTATAGAAAAATACACACTGTCAGGGTGAAAATGCAACTGCAAGAATAATATACAGTTAGCTGTGGTAAGAAAGGCCAGTAGTCAGTAGAAGAGTGAAATACTGAGTGCCAACAGGCTGAGAAGGAAACCAGCTAAACTTGTGTCAGAATAACTAATTAAATATTTTTGCTTCAACAGAAACGTGGCATGTAGAGAACCACGACTTGGAGAAATCGTATAAAACAATCAGAGAAGAGATCAGAGTAAAATAACATTTTTGTAAAGATGGTGGAGAGGATTCAGCTGAGTTGCCATGCAGACTGGAATGGATGGAAAATCAGTATAGAGAAGCATACTCAACATTTACTTACATAGAGGAAAACAGCACATTCTCAGAGTGGCATAGAAAATACAAGCATCGTTAGACGGACATGCTTTACACATCAGAACCTGATGACTATAATCACAGTTAAAGTACTGCTAAAAACTATCTTTAATACACCACATGTAAACTGGAACACCAACTGCAGCTACATTTAATGGCAGACTCATTCTTCATGCTATTATTGGGAACACCTCAGCAGCTAGTGCTGAAGCCAATGTAAGAAAAATGTATTCCTAAATCTGCAATTTCTGAATGAGGACAGAGAGCAGATCGCAAACCTGGAAATGGGTATCACCTAACATTGTGCTTCATAATCAAAAACAAGTCCAGACAAATCAAAACTGAAGTTTCTGGAATTTGGGAAGACAGAATTTTTGAACATAGTGGGGTGCATCATAAAAAAAAGATAATTGACACGAATGAGCTCTGCAGTATAGAGAAACACATATGGTTAGACATATGGTTAGACTGAGGACTGAGGACTGAACACAACATACTGAAAACTAATCACTGGGCACATGACAAGGAACTACTATCATTTAGTGTGTATGAGGGTGGAGAGTGGGATAACAGACCTAAGAACAGTGTAAGGAATTTCATATACACGCACACACATGTATGAAATGATATCACTCTTTCATATAAGCACACACACACACACACACACACACACACATATGGATATATTTTATATATATATATATATATATATATATATATATATATATATATATATATATATAAAATTCAGTTGATGTTAAACAAAATATGTAAACACCTGCCTTTATTTCTTCATACCAGATCCTCAGGACATTGTTTTATCTCAAAGGATTTTACCAATGCAAAATTAAAAACAAAAACACAAAGCAGGAAATAAATAACTGACAAAAATCTGACACCAATGTTTATGTGGTATTTCTGCACATAAATTAAGTCTGAAAGATATCAACATGTTAACAGTTGCCTTGTTATAAAAATGAAACAAAACCACAAAATCTAAGGTTTTAAATATCAAAATGGGTCATGACGATAGATAGAGATAGAGATAGAGATAGAGATAGATAGATAGATAGATAGATAGATAGATAGATAGATAGATAGATAGATAGATAGATTCATATATGGTTGCACTGAAAATGTAGAATTACATTTGAGAAAGTTTTTTGTGAGTGTAGAAAAAGAGAAAATGCCCAAATGAGTGAATGCTCATTTCAGTGTGAATCGCATATGGTTGAATATAGATTTATATAGTGTAGGTAACCAGGAGTGTGTAGGAAAATTAATGTCTGAGTAAAAAAATGGTGGTTGTGAACATGTGCAAGACTGTGCTGTAGCAGCTGGTGTGAATATGCACCCTGCCCACCTTATTCATTTATGCTACCCCTAACCATAACCCTAAGTCTACCCCTGTCTCTAACCCTTACCCTAAATATTAACTTAATAAAACCCTTTCCCAAACAGTATAATTACTAAGATGACACTTTATATCGGTTTTGTTGCTGTAGTTTACTGATATAGGGGAGAGAAGTATTCAATATTTTGTGACTCTCTCTCGCTTTCTCTTTTCTGCTACCATTTATGATTCTCTCTTATGAATTTTCTACCTTTTCTGATGTAATTATATATATTTATATAAGGGATCAGCTGTAGAGCAAGCGTGAAGTAGCCAAGCACCAACAAGAAGAACTTGAACGCAGGTTTATTAGTTAGATAAAGAGCGTTTTTGCTGCTAACCACATACAGCAGCTTCTTCAGAAAGATACAAACAGTAAAAAAATGCGCTACAAGTTTTAAACATCCTAAGGAGGTGTGTCCAAAAACATTACTTCCTGGTTAAGCACTAAATCTAAAAAATTGTTATTAATTCAATAAACATGTCAGTCAAACCCCAAAAAATCGTTAATAAGAAATAAATTAAAAATTCTTTTCACATAATTATCTCCTAAAATAATTAAAATTTAAGTACTGTCCAATGTCTTATATAACTACTTTAAAGGGGAACTATCATACTATTATTAAATACAACAAGAAGGTAGTACTATCGTAGTTAATACATGTAGTAAAAAAATGTATTATATAAAACATGTTCAATAAAGGATATGAACAATAATATGTGCAGTGCAATAATATTGTCAAACCCGATAAAGGTGGGGGCTTGTTATTTTGGATAACAACATGTATATTGATAAAATGTTAGCAGTACTAGAATCATCTGCTTATTCTTTGTCTTCTCTCAATGAAATGAACTTGGCCTTTAAAAGAATTAGAGGTTACTTGAGAGATATGTTCCTCGCTGGGAAAATTGATCTTGACCTGCACAACTTCTTGGACATATCCTTCCCCAGGGTTCCAGTTATGTTCGGAATCCCCAAAATACATAAGGACCTTGTGAACCCCCCAATGAGAGCCTTGGTCGATGAAAGATTGTCCATGACACACCCTTGTGCTATGCTTATAGATCAAATTCTAACAAAATATGTTAAGAAAGTTCCAACTGTTTGCAAAGACTCTTGGTCTTTTTTAAGCAGCATTAACAATATTACATTTGAGAATTCTAACAACTTCCTCACCATCGATGTAGTGGACCTATATACCTCCATTCCCCATCAGGAGGCTATAGAATGGATAGAATTAATGTTACTTGATCTTCAAGCTATCCAGAATGAGACTGAGATAGTTACAGAATTATTAGATCTTGTCCTGAGTTCCAATTTTTTCATCTTTAATAACCTACACTACCTCCAAGAACAAGGAGTAGCCATGGGTTCCCCGTGCAGTGTAAGCGGCGCTAACCTCTTTATGGCCTATTGGGAAAGCAAATTCATCCTTTCAAACCCAAAATTTGGGAACCAACTTCGCTTGTACACACGTTATCTAGATGACATCTTCATACTTTTCCATGGCGACTCCTCCGAAGCGGAAAATTTGATATCTTATATGAATCAAACAACTAGCTTCCTAAGATTTACTTATCAATTTTCTACCGAGGTAATTGACTATTTAGATGTCAAAATAATGAAGGACACAGTAGGGCGGAAGTACTTATCTTCAGTCTTCCGTAAACCCACATATTGTAACTCAGTGCTCCACTACACTAGCTCTCACCCTTTCAAACAAAAGCGAGTGATAGTTAAAAGACAACTAGTTAGGGCTGTTAGGATGTGTAATACAACACAATCCTTTCAAAAGGAATGCCTCTTTCTAAAAAAAACAATTTCTTAATAGAGGGTACCCG
>NC_056734.1:449175003-449185003 GCF_019279795.1 Protopterus annectens
ACAATACCAGACTAGCCATATCCAGAACCTTACTCTCCTTTATGCTTTCTTCTCTTTACTAACCTAAAAAAATCAGACTTAACCAAATTGAAAACTTGCTACAACAAAATAATCTGCTTCGCCGGCAACCTACCGTACCAGACCCACCATTGTATTGCTCTATATAAATTAAATTGGTTCGAGCTAACTAGCCTTCTCCATCTCTGCCAGCTTAAATTCACATAAAATATCATCTTCCATCCTGACAATTACCCATCCCTCAAGGAACTTGTTGTTCCCTACTCATACCCACGAAGTATAATATCTGCAGACAAACTTTTCTCAGAGTAAACAAAGCTAGCAACACTCATAGTGAAGCCCTATTCTCAAATCAAATAGCCAAAGTATGGAACTCTCTACCCCACACCCTCCAAAACACTCTTGAATCTTCCAATTTCAGACAACTACTATTTGAACATCTATCTAAGAAATGGCATTGCTCCTGTGCCAAATCTGACTGACAAGATATCTATAACTCTCTCATCAAACTGTCCACTCCTTACCTCATTTTCTCCCTCTCCTTAGTGTTATTACTACTCAAAAAAAGAAAAAAAAATGTATATATATATATATATATATATATATATATATATATATATATATAAAGGAAATCTCATTTTTTCATAACTATTATTTATATATATATATGTACACGGTACTATTTTACTATCTAATTATTGCATTTTGCTTATATTTCTGTGGCACTTTTCTCCCCAGGCCTCCACTGAAATTTGACTTCTGGCCCAGTAGGACTTTTCCAGTAACAAATGTAAGTAAGTAAATAAATAATAAATAAATACATTATCCTCCTCACCCATGAATCTTTTGTGATTTCTAGCCATGCTCACTGGTCCAGGGATAAATGACTCCTGACTGCCTCCAGAGAAGGACATTCAGGCCTCAATTCAGGACTGCTGATAGGATCTGTTTGAGAAGGAATCTCTAGATCCCTGATTATGTGAATCATTTCTGCCATGGAGGTGGTGTCTTCCATTTGAGTTCCCCCTCTACCCCTGGAGGAACTCACTCCACTTGTATCTTGAAAGGGACCCTGGGATTTCTCAAACAACATTTGACTACCACCAAGTCAGTTTCAAGAAAAAGACCATTGAGGAGTAGAAAAAAGAACACAGCAGGCAGGGTTTTCACTTAATGGTCACACCTAGAGAATGTGTCTTTCACTTTGGGGCCAAACAACAAGGTTCCATCAAAGGGTACTTGGAAGAAAGAAGATTTGAAGGGTTCTGCAAAGTCACACAAGAGCATCCAGGCATGTCTCCTAATGGAAATACCTGAACCACCTACCCATGAGGTACCTTCAGAAGCATTACAGATCAGCCTTGGAAATAGATTGAAGGGTGGCCAACTGCAAGGTGATTTTCCCATCCTTGGAAGATATGGGCCCAGAGTGAGATTTGGAAATCTCCTTGATCAAATCTCTCTGAAGTCTGGTAAAATGTGCCAAATAATTCAGCGACCTAAGAGTGACAGTTGGTGAAGCATAGATATGCTTCACAAATCTGTCCAGCACCCTAGACTCCCTGTTAGGGGGATGGACAGAGGAACTCTGTTCTGCTGGTTTCTTTCTCATAGTTGCCACAACAACCATTGCATCAACAGGTACACCTTTACTCCAGTATGGGCAGTCTTTGGGTGGTGTAAGGATCTTGTCTGGTCTCTTAGGTATTGGCTCAACTCTGTCTGGTTCCTTTCACACCCACTGAGAGGCTAAATATATAAGTTCAGTGGTGGGCAAAGTCATCCAGGAGGGAGAGAGGCCAGACCCAAAAGCCTCCTGAATCACTGATTCCTCTTGGGAATGATTATCAGGGAACCAACCATGCCTTTGTTTGAGGAGCTCCAAGATGTCTCCAAATGAGGCATCATCAGGTCATGATTTGGAGTGCCCTTTCCCCTCATCAAAATCAGTGTCTTCAGTGACAGATTCTTGTGGGGAGTCTAAGTGCCTCCTTTTGCATGTTCTCTTTTGAGGACCCTCCTTGGTGGAAAGCTCCAGGGAGGTATCAGAAGAGATAATGATAACCCGCTGGATGACCTGAAGACTGGTTCAGGCTGGCTGTTCCAGAGGAATAGATGTATGAGGCTCTAGATGCAAAATCAAATGAGACATGGAAGTCTGTCCCAAAGAGGACAGAGTTGTCTGAACTCTAGGCATAAATAATACCACCTGCAGGAAGCAAATAAAAAGATGGTTCTAACGAAGCAGACACCTTGATCATCAGCTCCTGTTGTTCCACAGGCAAACCACCTGAGAAGGGAGATGGAGCTGAGCTAGCTAATGCTGATTCTCCAAGGGGAAGAGGCAGCTCCAACAATTTTGGAGTTAACTCCAACAACCTGCAGCTGGTGCTGATGCTTTGGCTCTGAGAGTCATTTGTCTCAGAGCTATTCAGTGGCAGACAACTCAGAGAACAAACCAAGTCCTATGCACGAGGGAATGCACGGTCCAAACCAAGTAGAAAGCACCAAATAGACCAGCAAGGCAGCACAGAGTTCAATAAATTTATTAGATACTTGTATGCATAGATAACAGACTAGTTTCGGCAAACAGCCTTCTTCAGTGTAGAACAGTATAGTCAAGTTCCTTTGAGTCATCCATTTAAATACATAACAAGAGCCAATCAAAAATTGAGCTCATGAATATTCATGAATTTGAAACATATTTTTGAACACTTGATGTTGTTGTTATACAAATATGCAGTGGGTAACATATATACTAATAAAATCCGTCCTTGACAGAGAAGATAACAACCCCAAATAAATACATACATATAATTTAACAAGTTGTTAGTATAATATGGCATATCTGTCTAGCCATGTAATCATACTCATATTTATATTTTTATTTTTTATTTTTTTATTTTTTTATATTTTTTTTTTTTTTTTTAAATCTGTACTTAAAAAACCTACTGGCACTAGCTATTGAACAAATATTCATCAAAAGCACCAAAGGTATTATATATCAAGTACTTACATTGAAAAGGCTCAGACACACTATATCAAAAAAAGGGGGGAGGGGGTGTGTTTGGGGGGTTAAAGTTTTTATACGCGTGTGTGTGTGTGTGGGTTTGCAATTAAGCAAAGCAAGTAATCAACATATCCAAAATATTAGGCTTTGACCAACAGTGGTAAAGTATAAAACCATAAACATAAAGGCATGACCTCCAAGACTAGAGATGTGATAATAAGTGCACCTAGTTTCAGGTAATAGGTATAGATATGTTAAAATAACATATATAAATGCTAGTCAAAGACAGGCATATTAAGGTACCTATTGTTCCTACAAACACAAGAATTTTAATCGACAATTTACTACACATGGACACCGCCCATATCATAAATATTACTGCGGAAGGGCCCATATGGCTCAATATCCAGAACTCTGATCAGTGCCGAACCAGAGTATTTTTAGGTTCATGATCCATATATATAGAGCCAGATGATGACAAAAGATAAATAAGACCCACAACTTAGTATCAGATTTGTCAACATTATTGTTAAAGAATAACCATGTTCTCCTATAAGTGGTCATTCAGTCCGGGATGAAATAGACCCCCCAATGTAGTAATCCAATATTTCTCTTTTTGATCCAGTAACCCATGCCAACCTTGTTTGTTTGTTCTGTCTCCAGAAATACGATCAATAACCATAAAGGTGAACTTGGCCTGAGGATGTTTAAGTGTATGTTGATAAAGGGCACTGGTCTCCTTATGGTTTTTTATATCACTGCGGTGTTCATTCATTCTAAATCTCAAAGCTCTAGAGGTTTGTCCAACATAAAATCCCCCACAATAACAGGAGGCCAGGTACACCACCCAATCGCTGCTGCAATTACCAAAGATCTTGATATCAAAAATTCTACTTGTATTACGACTGGTAAATTCCTTGGATTTAAGCATGTGTTGGCAGGATCCACAATGGCCACAAGGGAATGAACCAATAAGTTCATCACCATGAAGTGTCAATTGTTTATGGGTAGTCCCCCCACTTGCCATATGTTTGAAATGTGAAAAGTAGGAGCCTAGGGTTTTACCACGTTTGTATGAAAAAAGACAACGGGGTCCCAAAATACTTCGCAGCTTGTCATTAGTCAGTAGAATATTCCAATGTTTATTGATAATGTTTCTGATCATATTAATATTTCTACCATTTCTTTAGGCCTGTATCTACGGAAAGTGTTTTCAACACACCTGTTATGCTTTGGGTGAATGAGGTTGTAAGATACTAATTAGGCCTAAGATATTTGTTGGGTCTATTGAAATTCTGTAGAATTTCAGTGATTTTGCATGTTTATATGCATGTACTCTTGATATGACTATAGGACGATAACTATTTGTGGTTAGTGCAGGACTGGGACCTGGGACCCTTATATCGTGTAGGGGGACAGTAACTTTAAATGTTATATGTTTCTCAAATTTTATAATTAGGGGAACTATTAGAACCACTATCATTATTTCATGTAACTTGATATAACCAGTTGGTACACGGAGTGTTTTGAACCAAGTTGGTACTAGGACTTGAATCATGGTTTTTTAGCTATGGTTAGTACTATATACAAACTCTTATTGGTTTGGGACAGCATATGTCTGTACATCTTTTTGGCTTACAATTAGAACACTAATTGGCCTAACGACTACATAGTATATTTTATATGATTGTGTACATCAGTCCATGGTACATGATATAATTATATGTGTCTGGCTCTACTTTAGTCAGTATATAAGCTATATTTGATTCTCTGCTGTGACTATTAGACAGTCTGTGAACGGAATCTCCACATATTTTATATTGACAACTAATGAAACAATAAGCCTTTGGCTCTTAGAAGTGTCGGGTAACTGGTGTAGGGGCATCAGTCTATGTGTAATAACTAAATTGTGAATTGGGTTATGTTAGTCTCAATACACACTATGTTTATGATCTCAATATACTGACACTTTTATAACAGGCATATGACCAGCATTATTATTTCCTCCACAATATACCAGGAGACTATAGGTATGAGCTAAGTGAATATAATATATATGAATGGTTGTGACTACACTTGTGACATCTTTATAACATATTTCAGTTTAATGGTGCTTTAGACCTTAGTATGTTCTATACATATAATATGTGATACTATTATAGAGAGGATAACTTATGAACACAGGCTGCATGTTTAATTGTATTGGGTTATACTTGCAGCTATTCCAATGTATGAGTTCAAGAGGGATAACAATGGTTGTGATTTAATTATATGATGTTAGATTCTGAGAGTTTGGAATTACAGTTCCTTTGAAGAGAGTAACATATAAACGGAAATACTACTCCTATTGCTGTACTAATCCACATTAGAATTTACAGTATTTATATTTGCTAGTTATTGCCAATCATCGGTCTTTCTGTCTTTTTAGAAACGGGCCACTGCTCGGTCCCCCAACCATAATTAAAATTTGCACTTTTCTTCACTAATTATTGTTGTGTGTGTCAATTGGATGAACACTTTATATGGATGTTATTATAAGCAATAATAAACTGTATAGTGACTAGAGGAGTCATCCAGCTGAGAGTGGGGTATCATCTAATCAAAGAAAATCTATATAATCAGACCACTCGAACTGAATTTTTGAAAGGTTCATATTTGTTTGTCGCACCACTAATCATTTGATCCATATACCTTTATAAAACCTTTCTTTGGTTTTTTTGAATGTATGGTGTTCTCAGTGAATTTAGTGTTTTGATCTTTTTCCCTGTTATTGAATACTCTCAGTGGTGTGCCCTAGCATTTGAATTCAATGTCTAGTTACAGCTGTTACTTATAGTTGACAGTCTGGCTCATTGGGGTAGATTCTAGTGATTTATTGGATTCGTGATTCAACCCTTGGATTATTTAACATTTAACTATTTCTAGGTTGGGTTGCTTCATCTAATATACAAGCTAAAAGTGTTATACGAATACTGTAATTCATCTTTTGTGCTATTCATGGTGTCTGACCTGCCATAGGGATTTAATGGTCCTGGTTTTTCTGTTTTATTCGTGCTTTCTGCCCACCCTTGTGACTCTTTATTAGGGATTGGAGTCCAACTATCTTTCTAATTTGATGCTACTGGGCCTTTCAACTATTGTATTACATATTTGGTTGAAATATTATACTCCTTTGTTATTTTGGTGCTCCATCAGTCATTACTAGTAGTATACTCTAACATTGTTCACAACATGGATCTAAATAGCATTCTGTCTGGATTATGTGCTGATCGGCAAGACATAGCGGTATTTGGTATTGAGAAATTGCCAAGCAATGATCCGGTCAACTCGGTTCAGACTTCTTTGGTAGATTGTGATATGTTTTTTCATTCAATCACCAAAGCATTTAAGACTCTTAGATCAAACATTTGGCATCTTAAGTTATTTAAAGCATATTCGGCTCAAAACATGGCTCCCAGAGGATTACGAATACGAACACAACCTCTAGTGGGGAGGCCAGATGACAAACTAAATCAAGATTGGCAGGAGGCTCTTCAGACTGGATCCATGACATTTGTGAACATTTTGTTACAATATTATGAAAGGACAGTAGATTCCAATATACTTGAAATTAAAAATATATGTTCTGAGGTTCAAAAGTTTGAATCCTCTTTGAAATATCAGGACAATATTAAAAAACTGTCCTTAGAACTGACGGAGCATGAAAAAACTTTAAAGGAACGTAAAATTAAGAAGTTTCATCGTGACTTTTCTGATTATCAACGGGGTAAACCGTTTGATTTCAGCAGATCGGTCAGATTTGCGGATACTAATCAGGTTAGAACAGGGCCCAGTCGCACCAAAAAGAGACCTCGGTCAATTCTTAAAAAGAAGGGGGACAGTTCATATAGCACGTCTGGTGATGAATCCTCCCTCACGGATGTTGAGGGATCAGGGGAGAGGGTCTCACCTAATAGGAAGAAAACTAACAAAATCTCCCCTTTAGAGGGGGTAAGGGACACCGGGGGGGCAGAAAGCACAGAAAGACCGATCACTCCGGTCTCCTTCCAAGGTCTTTTGGACAACTTCCTGAAATAGGAGATATATCAGGGCCAACTCAGAATGTGTTGAATTTATCTAAGACCATATTAACAGATGAACAGGTTGCACTTTTGAATAAGGGTTTGAACTATATTCCCTCATTTTTCAGCCAGGAATATCACATAGTACAGGATTTACAGGCTTTTTGCCGGACTTTAAATCTTAGATTGTTCTTTGAGGATAATAAGTCAGAACCATCTGAGGACTTCCGTTTTGGTAAGTCCTCATTCCAACCTCCTGTGAATAAACACGTTTCCATTTTCATGGACACTATTTTGAGGGATATTCATTTTGAGAATACGGGACATATCATGTTGGCCAGCAACCTAACTCCTGATGACAGGATAGCTTTGAATAACTTATGTGACAACAAAGATATAGTTATTGTCCCTGCTGATAAGGGAGGTGCAGTTGTGGTTTGGAATACTGTGGATTATGTCCAGGAAGGCTTAACCCAACTGTCTGATGCTAAGTGCTACATGTACATGTCCATAGATCCAACACCGGTATTTAAGGATGAGATTGACTCCTTTTTGCGGTTAGCCTTTGAGGAGGGTATTATAAACAAGAAATGTTTGGATTTACTTATGGTTTCTGAACCGTCCAAACAGATATTGTATCTTTTACCCAAAATCCACAAGTCCTTAGATAAACCACCAGGTAGACCAATAGTCTCAGGAATAGGCTCTCTGACCGAACCCTTATCGGCCTTCCTTACTAAATATCTGAAACCTCTGTTGGGACATATAAGATCTAGGTTGCAGGACACCACACAGTTTTTGCAGTTAATCAGGGAGACCCAATTGGAACCCGAATGGTATCTATGTACTTTGGATGTAAAATCATTATATACAAGTATACCCCATTGGGCGGGTCTGCAATCTATACAATATTGGTTGGAAAGGGTCAACCTATATTCACCGGGGTTCAACACTCTTTTGATATGTATGTCTGAACATGTGTTAAATAAGAATGTTCTGTATTTCCAAGGCCAATGTTATTGGCAGCTACAAGGAACAGCTATGGGGGCATCTTTTGCTCCAATATATGCTGACCTTTTCATGGCCTATGTCGAAGAATATATGATATATGATATATCACACAACATCTTTCAGGTGGAAATGGACATTTGGAGACGTTACCTGGACGACTGCTGGTTGGTGTGGCGGGCTGATGTGGGTTACTTACGGGAATTTGTTGAGTATCTTAATGACAATGTCTGGGGACTTGAATTTTCCGTGACGTATGATAAAAACTCCATTAATTTTTTGGATGTCACTGTATACAGGAACCCAGACAATACTTTGTCTACTAGGGTTTTCCGCAAGTACCCGCAATATAACACCTTGTTACATGCATCAAGTTTACACCCCCGTCACACCATCAGGAGTATTCCCATATCCCAATTTATACGTATCAAACGACTCAGTTCCAACATGGAGGAATATCAATTGGCCAGTAGGGACCTCAGTCAGAGGTTTACCAATAGGGGATATGATAGATTTGATATTGTGTCTGCTCAGAGTAGAGCTAATAGTCTTGAGAGGGATGACTTACTACATTATCAGATTAAGAACAAAAATCAATCCTCTCGCAGTACATGTGTCAGATTCATCACCACTTATGGTAGAAATATTAATATGATCAGAAACATTATCAATAAACATTGGAATATTCTACTGGCTAATGACAAGCTGCGAAGTATTTTGGGACCCCGTTGTCTTTTTTCATACAAACGTGGTAAAACCCTAGGCTCCTACTTTTCACATTTCAAACATATGGCAAGTGGGGGGACTACCCATAAACAATTGACACTTCATGGTGATGAACTTATTGGTTCATTCCCTTGTGGCCATTGTGGATCCTGCCAACACATGCTTAAATCCAAGGAATTTACCAGTCGTAATACAAGTAGAATTTTTGATATCAAGATCTTTGGTAATTGCAGCAGCGATTGGGTGGTGTACCTGGCCTCCTGTTATTGTGGGGGATTTTATGTTGGACAAACCTCTAGAGCTTTGAGATTTAGAATGAATGAACACCGCAGTGATATAAAACCATAAGGAGACCAGTGCCCTTTATCAACATACACTTAAACATCCTCAGGCCAAGTTCACCTTTATGGTTATTGATCGTATTTCTGGAGACAGAACAAACAAACAAGGTTGGCATGGGTTACTGGATCAAAAAGAGAAATATTGGATTACTACATTGGGGGGTCTATTTCATCCCGGACTGAATGACCACTTATAGGAGAACATGGTTATTCTTTAACAATAATGTTGACAAATCTGATACTAAGTTGTGGGTCTTATTTATCTTTTGTCATCATCTGGCTCTATATATATGGATCATGAACCTAAAAATACTCTGGTTCGGCACTGATCAGAGTTCTGGATATTGAGCCATATGGGCCCTTCCGCAGTAATATTTATGATATGGGCGGTGTCCATGTGTAGTAAATTGTCGATTAAAATTCTTGTGTTTGTAGGAACAATAGGTACCTTAATATGCCGGTCTTTGACTAGCATTTATATATGTTATTTTAACATATCTATACCTATTACCTGAAACTAGGTGCACTTATTATCACATCTCTAGTCTTGGAGGTCATGCCTTTATGTTTATGGTTTTATACTTTACCACTGTTGGTCAAAGCCTAATATTTTGGATATGTTGATTACTTGCTTTGCTTAATTGCAAACCCACACACACACACACGCCAGATAAAAACTTTAACCCCCAAACACACCCTCCCCTTTTTGATATAGTGTGTCTGAGCCTTTTCAATGTAAGTACTTGATATATAATACCTTTGGTGCTTTTGATGAATATTTGTTCAATAGCTAGTGCCAGTAGGTTTTTTAAGTACAGATTTAAAAAAAAAAAAAA